>NC_079197.1:124661934-124961934 GCF_029499605.1 Hyla sarda
TTAATAAAAACTATTGAACCAAACACTTTATGGGTACGTTCACATGTTCAGGATCTGCTGCATATTTTGTGCAGCTGATTTTGCTTTGTATTTGTATTTTTGTGTATGTACATGATCTGCTTCATATTTTCTGCAGCTGATTTTGCTTTGTATTTGTATTTTTGTGTATGTACATGATCTGCTTCATATTTTCTGCAGCTGATTTTGCTTTGTATTTATATTTTTGTGTATGTACATGATCTGCTTCATATTTTCTGCAGCTGATTTTGCTTTGGGTAGCAAAATCAGCTGCAGAAAATATGAAGCAGATCATGTACGTACACAAAAAGACACGTGTAAACGTACCCTTACGGTACGTTCACACGGGCAGATTACCTGCAGGTTTTCCACTGGACCCATAGAAGTCAATGGTAGCAAAATCGGATTTTCTGCAGCAGATACACAGTGGAAAATCTGCAGGAAATCCTCCTTTGTGAACTTACCTTAAGAGTACATTCACACTTGCGTAATTTTTGCTGCAGATTTGTAGCTGAAGATTTTGCAGCCCAATGACTTTAATGTGGAGCAAAATCTGCTACAGCAAATCTGCAGCCTGTCTGCAGCAGAGAATACACAAGTGTGAATGTCTATGTCTATGTTCACACGTGCATATCTTCTGCTGCAGATTTGCTGTAACAGATTTTGCTACCCATTGAAGTCGATGGGCAGCAAAATCTGCAGCAGCAAATCTGCAGCAGAAAATACGCACGTGTGAATGCAACCTATCAGTGTAAATTCTTCCATTTGCAGATGCCACCACCGTTACTTTTTAACACATTTAAAAAAAAGTCGCTCTTTTCCTGTAAAGAAGCATATGCAAGGCAGCTCTCCATGCCACCTTTTAGAGGTAGCTCTTCCTAGTCAGTGTTTAAAGGGGTACGCCGCCTCTAGACATGTGATCTCCTGTCCCAGGCTTTCATGTTCATGAACGCTGCAGCACTGTCCTGGAAATCACAGGGTGTCCCATCGGCCAGACCGTCAGCGATCAGTTATCCCCTATCCATGTCTATGGGCAGAATACCTCTTTAAAGGGGTACTCCGGTGAAAACCTTTTTTCTTTTAAATCAACTGGTGGCAGAAAGTTAAACATATTTGTAAATTACTTCTATTAAAAAATCTTAATCCTTCCTGTACTTATTAGCTGCTGAATGCTACAGAGGAAAATTCCTTTCTTTTTGGAACACTGATGACATCACGAGCACAGTGCTCTCTACTGACATCTCTGTCCATTTTAGCGGATGTATGCTAAGGGCAGCATGGTGGCTCAGGGGTTAGCACTGCTGCCTTGCAGTGCTGGGGACTTGGGTTCAAATCCCACTAAGGACAACAATAAATAAAGCGTTATTATTATTATAATAACGTTAGCAGAGAGAACTGTGCTCGTGATGTGATCAGAGAGCATTCCAAAAAGAAAAGAATTTCCTCTGTAGTATTCAGCAGCTAATAAGTACAGGAAGGATTAAGATTTTTTAATAGAAGTAATTTACAAATATGTTTAACTTTCTGCCACTAGTTGATTTAAAAGAAAAAAGGTTTTCACCGGAGTACCCCTTTAACTCCAAGACAAAAAAGTCTGCAGAAGG
This sequence comes from Hyla sarda, assembly GCF_029499605.1. NCBI lineage: Eukaryota > Metazoa > Chordata > Amphibia > Anura > Hylidae > Hyla > Hyla sarda. The sequence continues at coordinate 124,663,557 of NC_079197.1, forward strand.
AGAGGTTACCCATCTGTAGACAGCAGTTTTGGGCTGTTGCCCCTCGCCATTACAGAGCAGGGTGCTGGCTGCAGGAAGCCTGTTATTACTATAGAGCAGTGGTCTCCAACCTGCGGACCTCCAGATGTTGCAAAACTACAACTCCCAGCATGCCCGGACAGCCGTTGGCTGTCCGGGCATGCTGGGAGTTGTAGTTTTGAAACATCTGGAGGTCCGCAGGTTGGAGACCACTACTCTAGAGTAACCTAGTCAAGGTAGAGAAGAATTTCTTAAAATTTATGAAGTATGTCTTAAAATGGCTATAGATATTAGATAACATAGTAGATCCTCGTTTTTATCAGGGGATCCACCAACAACCACTGAAATATCCAATGTTATTCTATAATGGAAAGTCTCCAATTATTACTTTTAAAGAAAAATATCCTGAACTTTTCATTTACCTGTTAACTTTTCATGTCCTGCTTCAGGAGGTGCTGGCTGAGTGATCTAGAGAAAGAAATCGTGAATTATTACAAAGCCTCAATGCTGCTGTTTCCTAAAGTTTCCTAAAAAAATATCTCCTTATCCACTAAAGGTTAATACCCAAGTGGAGTTTGTAATATGTTATCTGAATGCCTAAACTTTTAACTCCTACATCTCCATGCACTGCCTTGCCTATTTTCATGCACTTTACCCACACCCAAAAATTCTTTTGGCACTACACATGCTTCTTCCTAATTCCCCTTCCTTAAAGTGGAACTCTTCTGAAAACATTTTAGCCCCTATCCTAAGGATAGGGGATAAGGTGTTAGATGGCGGAGGTCCTGCCGCTTGGGACCCCCGCGATCTCCGCTGTGGTACCCCTGTCATTCGGTGCACGGAGCAAACTCAGTTCCGTGCCCGATGCCGGGCAATGCTGGGTGCCATGCCCCCTCCATTCACGTCTATGGGAGGAGGCGTGACGGCTATGTACTAGCCATCATACCCCCTCCCATAGACATGAATGAAGGGAGCGTGGCATGATGTCAAGAATGCGGAAGCTGCAAGCTTCTGTGTTCCGGATGCCGCCATTGCCAACCTGGAGATCACGGGGGTCCTCAACGGCGGGACCCAGCGATCTAACATCTTAGATGATGAACTTGGTTGATCTATCTCATATCTATCTATCTATCTATCTATCTATCTACCCATCTTCCTATTTATTATCTATCTATCTATCCTATATCTACCTATCTCTATATCTCTCTTTCTATCTATCTATCTATCTATCAATCTTTCTATTTATTATCTATCTATCTATCTATCTATCCTATATCTACCTATCTCTATATCTCTCTTTCTATCTATCTATCTATCTATCTATCTATCTATCAATCTTTCTATTTATTATCTATCTATCTATCTATCTATCCATCCTCTATCTACCTATCTCTCTATCTATCTATCTATCTATCTATATATCTATCAATCTTTCTATTTATTATCTATCTATCTATCTATCCTCTATCTACCTATCTCTCTATCTCTCTATCTATCTATCTATCAATCTTTCTATTTATTATCTATCTACCTATCTCTCTATCTATCTATCTATCTATCAATCTTTCTATTTATTATCTATCTATCTATCTCTCTATCTATCTATCTATCAATCTTTCTATTTATTATCTATCTATCTATCTATCTATCCTCTATCTACCTATCTCTCTATCTATCTATCAATCTTTCTATTTATTATCTATCTACCTATCTATCTATCTATCCTCTATCTACCTATCTATCTATCTTTGCCAAAACAAAAGCCCACATTATAAATGTCTTGAATTAATAGTCTCCCCCCCCCCGTGTATTTACATCTTGCCTACCTTTTTATTTATCCTTTTTTCTATACCCTAATTGCAGTAGTTTTACCAGGACTTAAATCTACCTAATGTAAACCTAAACTTAGATATAGGGGCTTTGTTTAGTACAGAACAGAAAATCTTAAGCAACATCAATTGTTCCATAGGAAGATAGATTTATTTATTAGTAATATTCATTGTGTAAATTAGAGTGGAAAATCTATATCAACATTAATTGTTCTGTGGAATTATATAGATTTTTTTTGTGGAAAATGGTAAAAAATAAATGAGCAGATACGTTATAGATGGAAGTTCCATTCTGGATAAAAGCGCTGTCATCCGAACTGCTGTGATACTTTCCTTTCCTTTTCTGACAGGTCTCTAAAAAGTGACTTGCAGAACTGTCAACCTGTTCTAGAAGTTATCAGTTATCTAGAAGTTATCAGTTATCTAGAAGTTATCAGTTATCTAGAAGTTATCAGTTATCTAGAAGTTATCAGTTATCTAGAAGTTTTCAGTTATTTAGAAGTTATCAGTTATTTAGAAGTTATCAGTTATCTAGAAGTTATCAGTTATCTAGAAGTTATCAGTTATCTAGAAGTTAGCGTTTTACATATATATGAGTCATATATTCCCCTTTGTAAAATGTGTGTTGAATAATATTTCAATATTTAGTGGAGAGGAGCTCCAAATGTGTGACCACTAGTGTTGAGCGGCATAGGCCATATTCGAATAGTAGTATTAGAGCCTTCTTTACACCACACAAGTTGAAAGCAGAGAGGGATGATCACTGTGATGTGTACTGTGAAAAAAATAAAAAATAAAAAATAAAAAATAAACGAATATTCGTAATTACGAATATATAGTGCTATATTCGCGAATATTCGCGAATTCGCGAATATGCGATATTCGCGAATAAAATTCGCATTGCAAATATTTGCGAGCAACACTAGTGACCACCTCTCCACTAATATCAAGGAATGGGACACCCTTTGCAACCTAAACACTAACCTTGTTCTTAAAGGGGTACTCCACCCCTAGACATCTTATCCCCTATCCAAAGGATAGGGGATAAGATGTCTGATCGCGGGGGTCCCGCCGCTGGGTACCTCCCTGATGCACCCGGCATTTGTTTAGACCTGTGGGGGCAGTGCCAGAGGCTCGTGACCTTCCGGCCTTGCCCCGCTCGTTATGTCATGGCCACGCCCACTAAGTGCAAGTCTATGGGCATGGCAATGACGTCACAAGCAGGGTGTGGCCGTGACATCACGAGCTTCCGCCCCACATCACCAGTCATCGGGCACAGAGCACCGGATGTCTGGGGTGCCGCAGCCGAGATCACGGGGGTCCCCAGCAGCAGGACCCGCTCGATCAGACATCTTATCCCCTATTCTCCTTACCATGAGAAAAGTAGTCTGTCACATTGCAGGTTTCTTTCCACAAATCAAAAGACAACTTTAGGTCAGAAGGACAATGGATATTTGAATAAGACCAAGCTGGACATACAGATTACATGCCAAGGCCTTTTTCCCAGCATTATTTACCATAGGGGGACACTTGGTATACTGCTAAAAAGATTAGATCATCAGTTTGTTTGGTCACCTTCAGTAGGTCTTACTTAATAGGTTTATGAAGGGTTCCCATAAAGCAGGTGCTGGAATGAAGAAGTCGTCAAGGAGTTAATATGTGAAATGTATGTAGAAAGTATAAACTGTTTTCTGCAGTAATACATGTGTTATTGAGAAGATTATTGGCTCTTCTGCTTTTGGTTTAGCTTTATAAATGTCAGTATATAAATATCTGCTGGTGACAGCTATGGTTCTCCTCCTATAGACATCTTTCCTGTGTGCTTTGTCAAAGTTCCAGTGGTGACAATTGAAGATTTACGATTTTCTAGCTCGTGAAGAATGATATAAATGTGCTGAATGTATGCATCATAACCTTGTAAGTAGGTAGTAAAAATGTCAATCTACACTTTGGGAGCTGGTTTACTTCAGTTCGGTATTCAGTTCGCTGCCTTAGTCCTGTCCTTGCAACTGTTGTCCCACCAGCCACCTTCCTCCTAGCAACACCCCAACTTCTGATGCCAGAGTCAAGAGGTCGTTTGTTCTCTAGGTATTGGTAGAGGAATAACGAATAATGAAAGGGTGCACACCTACAATGTGGTTATTTCAAATGTTTCTGAATGGTCATGGTACAATTCAATAATACACACCGAATCCAAGTATAAAACCTTCAGCTAACATACATCTAGGTACTTTAAAAGAAATGTACTGCAATGGGTGATCCCATCCAGGCATAAAGAAGTCTATCCTGTTAGCTCTCACCTGCTATCCAATAATCTCATGGTTCTGTTATTAATGTGGCTGAACTAATAATGTAGTCATCTATTTATTTACTGTAAGTGGAATTTAGCTTTGTAACACTGGGGGTCTGCTCTTGCCATTCTGCTGCCCACTAGGATACCTTCCTTTTGGTGAGCTGTTTTTGAGACTGCCCAATAGATTACTGCCAGGATTTCTTAAAGAGTTAAAGATGCACTCCAAATATTCCTTAGTATTCATAACAAAAGGGTTCTGCTTAGTTTTCTTTACTATGGATGCCCTTTTCCTGACTTCTGGACTCTGCTCTAGCCTGCTCCTCCTGGGCCATATCGCTTCTCCTGTCTATAACCTGGACTGCTTATCCTGAATCAGTGCCACCTGTCACAAGCTATTTGCCCATTACTGACGACCCTACTTTACCACCAGCCTTTGACCTAAATCTGCATCCAGTCTTGCCTTTTGCCTTATCCTTGGTGCTTCGCACTGGTGTCCACTGCTCCACTGGGCCAGGCGCTACCCACACCAGGACCACTCTTGAGGTAATGACCTGTTGGCCCATGCACTTCAGTCCAACATCCTTATCCTGAAGAGTGATAAAGGGTAAAAACCAAGGGGCTGCTTTGATTCAGCTCTTGAGCTTGGCCCAAAGTCAAACCTATTATGTATCAGGGATGTCATTACAGTCATTATTGTCATTATCATTTGTCCTTACAGTCTTCTGTTTTTCCAAACTAAAGATCCCCAACAAATCTGTTAAATAAGACCTACTACGAAATACTACATACATGTAGCTAACAAATCTTTATGCTTTGAAAGGATTATATTAAACTACAGAATGTTCACTCAAGTTGAGTAATGGGGCAGAAGATGGAGATGGGAGATGTAGAATGGTCCCAAGGGGGACTTGAGCATTTGTCTAAATGTTAACTTTAGATTATAAGGCATTCAAACTGCTGACAACTATGTTGTTTGAGACTCAGCAGAAACTTTTGTTGTATGCTCACAATGACCTTCCATATACTATAGTTTATTTTTACCTCAGAATAAGTGAAGATGCTTATTTGCATAGTCATATTGCCTGACAGCAAAGTAAGTGCGAAAACTGATAGTTAAATGTCTGCCAGGGTTAAAGCTGTGGCTTTCGTTATTACTTAGGAAATGGCTTACAGATGCAATCTTGGGGCCGTGGGAGTGATTTTGGTAAATCTTGCCATTTTTAACACATAGAACTTACATTTATTAGAAAATATGTGCCACTTTTAAAGAGACTTTAAAACCTTTTTAAATAGGTTGTCTTGACTTATTAGCAAATACCCTGTCTGGACATTCTGATGTAATTAAGGAGGGTCACCAGTAAAAGACCTTCATGAGCTGGAAAAGAGAAGAGCACTCCATAGCGTAAAACCACCCGGGTAGAAAGAGGCATAAAATAATCCGAACCTCCTACCCCAGGTGGTTGTGTGAACTCACACACAACAATGGTTAGCGTGAGTGAGTAATAAGGCCCGGTCTGCAGCCTCCCAACTAAGCGAGTAGCAGTAGATGTCGACTTCCTGAAAGTGTTGGGTTAACATGGCGCTGACCAAGGACATTGCCTCACTCTACAAGACTAGAAGCATTACATGGATAGCCCAATGATTTAAATAGAAAACATGCAATGCTTTAGTTCTCCTGTGAGGGCACTACAGGAAAATTGAACATATGTTGCCCTGTTTTACCATAGGTCAGAAATAATCACTTGGGAAATAGGCAGCTGGACGCCTTTTTTTGTAGAAGCCTTTGAACAAGCAGGGATTGTCTAAAGAGAACATCTATTTTAAAGGGGCTTTCCAGGCAGGGGGCGTTTTTTTTTTAAATTTCCTCCTGGTGCATCTGCCATTCTGACAGGGCCCTGTCCCCACTGTCTTCCTTTTTACCCTGTTTTCTGTGACATTTCCGTCCGGCATGGAATGTCCACTCACTGGGATGAGTGAGCTTTTTTCTGCAGGTACAAAACATCACAGGAACCAGGAAAAAGTAGAGAGCAGTGGAAAATGTACACCATGAAAATGTCCATGGCAGAGGATCTGGGCAGGTTAGTATGCCATTTTTTTTAATTTTCACTGAACCCCAGAGTATTTAAAATAATTCTCCCCTGCCTCGAAAAACACTTCCTTGAGCACTTTTAATTATAAATAGTTAAGGATATGAATTTGGCATTGATAATATTGGAGTAGGTTCAATGATGATATTAATAATGCTATATATATACAGTATATAAATATATATATATATATATTGCTATTCATTTTATTATAATGTAGGACTACCTTCTTGTCTTTATGAACTTCTAAGATAACAGCATTCAGCGATCTTTATCCACACACAGATATTGTCATCTCTGTTCTTACTATTAATATTGTCTATAGTGGGATTCTTGGACTTTATGAAGTTTGCATTCAACTACAAAGACAACTACACAGAGTGATGCCAATATTTGTTATTTCTGTGTATGCGTTATAGTCTTTAGGTTATAGATGAGGCTTATCTACAGAGTGTTAATTGTGTCTTCAAGAATGTGCCTGATGAAGCTGGTTTGATGCCTGATGAAGCTGGTTATCCAGCGAAACGCGTTGCATGCCGGGTAAATAAACCATTTTACCTTTGAAGTCCTGTGCGCTGCCTCTATCCTGGTTTGTTCCCTGGAGGGATCCGTTTTATTTCTTCACCTGTTTGTCCAGGAGCAGCTGCCGCTCTTCGCCCGTTGCAGGGTCATTTCACGCCTTCACCATAGTTGTACTTGGTCGCAGTACAACTATACTTGGTGAGCAAGTTTTCTTGTTTTTTATCTTTGCTTTTACATTACGTTATCACACTAGGAGCGCTCTCCTTGTCTGTTTATTCTTGTCTTTATGAACTTCTAAGATAACAGCATTCAGCGATCTTTATCCACACACAGATATTGTCATCTCTGTTCTTACTATTAATATTGTCTATAGTGGGATTCTTGGACTTTATGAAGTTTGCATTCAACTACAAAGACAACTACACAGAGTGATGCCAATATTTGTTATTTCTGTGTATGCGTTATAGTCTTTAGGTTATAGATGAGGCTTATCTACAGAGTGTTAATTGTGTCTTCAAGAATGTGGTCACATTACCCTGAAAGCAAATGGGGCACACCCATATAGACTATCTCCCATATCTATAGCCTGTGACGGTATCAGGTTCCCTTCTTTGTGATAAGCATCATTTCGAAAATGAACTAAAATAACAATTGTAAGGTTCAGTTTCATTGATTTTTTTGTTGCATCTTTTCTCTTCATCTTCCACCAGATATTACATATATTTGTTCTATGCTTTTATATTTGCTAACCCTTAATTCATAGAATATAGATTATGTTGCATTAAAAAATAATAATTCATGAATATCAGATCATTAAGTGCTTTATACTTTTGTGAATTTCCCCAGATACATGATTTTTAAGCAAATATAGCACTATAACAAACAATCACATAAAGATATGTAGATCAAATAACAAAGGACATGCCCTAAGTTCTTTATGTGCTATGTAATACAAATCATGTCTTTAAGTTCTGATTTCACGCAAAGCCCTATCCATTAAAAAGTGACATACCTCAAGAAGTGACCAAATCAATAGTAAAAACTATTTTGGAACTTACACTAAAGTAACAATACAGTTCACAGAGATGATGATTGATTCAAACTAAAAGTGAACCATGGCTGTATATAGGAATATGATTGCTTAAATGGGCACTGTCACCAACTTTTTTTTTTGATATGTTGTAGTACTTATGTACTACAACATATCTCTAATATACTTTTATTATAATTTTTTAAAATTAAAATTGTTTAATTTACATTTGAAAACCGGCCACTAGGGGTCTCCCTCCTAGTGGCCGGCTGCAGCCTGGCGTGACGTCACGGCTGAAAAAGGACCGATGCGGCCGGGCATCAGTCCTTTTTCATTCAGCCTGCGCTCACTCCCTGCCTGCCACTCCTCCCGCACATCGCCGCCGCCTCGTCACCGCCTCCGCCTCGTCGCCGCCGCTGTCCCTGCACGCTGCCGGACTCTGCAGTGTAATGGGGGGGTGTTGTGATGGAGGGAACGGGGTATGGCGCGCGGGGGGGGGGGAGGGAGACGGAGGGGACGGGCTAGCGCCGCATGTAACTAATAGTTTATCTACACAGGGTGCCTTCAGCTGTTTCAATACTACAACTCCCAGCATGCCCTGACAGCCAATATATGTCAGGGCAAGCTGGGAGTTGTAGTGATGAAACAGCTGGAAGCACTCTGTGTAGATGAACTAAGGGCGGAAGTCCCCCCCAGCAGGCATCAGTGATGTGGTGCCAGCTGGGGAAGTCTGCCTGTAAGTGAGCACAATGCCAGGCAGACAAAAAGCATTTTTAATATAGTAAAAATAAAAATTAAAAGCAGGGAGGGGTTAGGGATAGAAGGGCAATAGGCAGGGACAGAAAAAAAAATAGGATGGTGGGAGCTACCCTTTAAGTACCGAATTATCAGTGTTTAAAGAAGATATGCATATTAGTCTTTGGGCGCTCCCCTCAGCTGCTAGAGCTAAGTACACAGAGCAGTGCGGTCCCTTTACCAGTTTGTCACTCCCGTTGTGCACTAGTTTTTTAGTATGAGCTAACTCCTTAACTTTTACCGGATCTATTTAAAATGTGGATAAATCATGGAGGAGACACAACAGTAACTGGTTTATCCCTGTACACCAAAGTAGGACTGCTGGTCCTAGTATGCCTCTACAAAAAAATAAGATGTCCCGTCATGTTTCTGTGAGGCGGACTAATGAAAAAAGGGGCAAGTATGAACATTGGGGGCATTAATAATTTGCTCAATATCTTGTACTTTGCATATGTTGCCAAAGCTACTGGTATAAACTGGTTTTCCTAGTGATTTTGCATTGCTTGAACACATCATCTATTTCCTAGGCTGAGTGTTGTTTGTTGTGTGCAATTGACACGCTTATTTTTAAACTGCGCACTGTATTGAAAAAGTTACATCTCATTACAACAAGAGCAACTAAACTAGAATTCAATGGTGAAGTTTGGGAGAAGCAATATGGTGAGTAATAATCCTACTGTTCCAGAGAAGCCTGTTTCAAAGCTATTTGCCCAATTTATTCATTAAAATTTGAAAACAGGATATTTAAATAGTAAAGAAGTGTCAGTTCCTTCTGCATTCACAGCAGAGTGTGACATAAGGAAGTCTGGAGATGTAGAAAATGTAAATTATTAGAGATGAGTGAATTTTTGACAAAAAAAAAATCGATTTTGCCAATTTATCGAATTTTCCGAAAAAATTCAGTTCGGTTCTAATTTATTTGCGGCAAATCGCTATAAAAATGTCTATTTCTGGCCTACAGAGAGCCTCAATAGGGGTGTAGAACACTTTGCCTTGCTGTAACACGCATAGGGTGTGTGCTGGGTTAGAGAAATAATACTGTTATTCAGTGTGACATGCAGATTAGAAGCGTCGCTATTTGAATCACTGTCGGAGAGTGGCACAATAACAGAGCCTAGAGGTGGTGGCAGAATGAGGAGACCATATAGTGGCTGAATGACACAGCGTGGAGGTAGCAGCAGCATGAGGAGAACATATAGTGGCTGAATGACACAGCATGGAGGTGGCAGAAGCATGAGGAGACCATATACCCTCAAAGTTGTATAAAACACATTGCCTTGTTCTAACATGCATAGGGAGTGTGCTGTGTTAGTGAAATAGTACTGTTATTCAGTATGACATGCAGATTACAGGCATTGCTATTAGAATCACTGCCGCAGAGCGTATGGATGTGGCAGCAAGGAGACCATATGGCTTCAAAATTGAAGAGAATGAAGAAAATTTTTATGTAATTTTTATTTAATTTAATTTGAATTTATTTACATTTTTTGAGTACCAATTCTGGTGAGCATCGAGCTGGTGATCCTTTGCCAGACGAGATACCAGCTGTTTCAGCTCCTGCCTCTCAGAGTTTTCCTTGGGGTGACTATGGCCCCCCGCTGCACTAAACATCAAGGTATGCCACCACCTACTGGTTCAGATCCTGCTCCAGGTCTACCTGCCGCTGATGAGTTGCTTCACTATCCCTGCATTCCCCTGAGTTACCAAGGTAAAGGTATCAAATGTGCAACATAATGCATAAAGAACAGGAAAAAAGTGCATAGAGTAACTAGCACAACCCACAAAGCCTGTGAGGACAATGTAAAAAAATGTAAAGCTTAAGAATAGCAATCTACAACCTGGTGTGTGGAGCCCGGGTCACTCGCCAACCCGACGTTTCGCTCCTCGCTTCAACTGGGGTCACCGCCTGTTCGTTCTGGTCCATCGGACTACCACTTCTGGCTTGCATTCTATGTCTTTTAATTGTTCTTAATTATTGTATGTATTGTCTGTGCATTTTTAGTAAATCAATTAAGAATATTTGATCCATAGAAACGCAATGTTTTCTGTTTTTGCTCATGGCCGTGAGATGTAGGGGCCATGTCTTCAGTGCCCTGACCAGCCATCATTTCCAACACGAGTTGTAGGAAATGTAGCAGTGGAATGACGTTATTCATCCCGTAATCCTGGTGACTGACTAATAATGTGGCATCCTCCAAAGGCCTGAGCAAACGGCAAGTGTCACGTACAAGCCTGAAGTGCATGCAAAGTTTCCTTCCCATTGTTAGGATGTCTTGAAAATGGAGGGAACACTTCAGGAACCGCTTGACAACCAGATTGAACACGTGAACTGTGCAGGGTACATGGCTCAGCCCTCCTTGTCGCAGTGCAGACAAGATGTTCTTCCCGTTGTCAATCACCATGGTTCCCATTTCCAGTTTTCGTGGAGCAAGCCATGATCTGATTTCTTAATTAATTACTTTTAGCAGTTCCTCCCCTGTGTGACTCTGTTCGCCAAGGCAACAGCGTGACACCGCCGTGCCCTGCACACATAGGATACTGAAGTGGCACTGAGACTTGTCCGTGCAGTGGAGGCTGAGGACATGGTGGAGGATGAAGAGGCGGAGTCCCACACTGTCACAGGACCAACGGCCTGGGAGCGTGAAGGAGGAAGTGGCGTGATCTGTTCATGTTGCTGTTGTGGCTGTGCAGGAACCACATTCACCGAGTGGGTTGTAAAGGACACGTATTGTCCCTGACCGTAGTAACAGCTCCAGACGTCAGCACTGCCGTGCACTTTGATACACACCGACAGGCTCACGGACTGGCCCACCTTCTCTTCCACAAAATTGTGCAGGGCTGGTACTGCCTTTTTGCAAAGAAATGACGGGTTGGAACTTTCCACCTCGGCTCGGCACAAGCCATCAGTTCTCTGAAAGGTGCAGAGTCCATCACTTGAAAAGGGAGGGACTGCAACACCAGCAACTTGGACCGGAGAACATTCAGCTTCTGCGCTGTAAGATTAGTGGGCGCATACTGTTGTCTCTTGGACATGGCTTCGCCAAAGGATTGCTGGTGGAATGACTGACTCAAAGTAGGAGGAGCAGGAGCATCTGGAGCGACAGAAGGAGGGTATGACATACGGGTCCCTTCAGCTGAGGTGGTGGAGCCTTGGCTGTCTGAAACATGGAGCGACGTGCCCCTGGGTGATGCAGCAGGCTGGACCACCACATCAGAGCCACGGTTCTCCCAGGCCACTTTATGGTGGCGCAGCATATGTTGACGCAGGGCCGTTTAACCAACATTGAGACTCTGGCCACGCTTCACCTTCTGCTGACACATCTTGCATGTGGCATGTGGCTCCTCCAAATTGCTTAATGAAAAACTGCCACACCGCGAGTAGCTGATTTTCCCACCAACAGTCCCCACTAATTGACTTCTACTACCACCGTCTTCAGGAACCCCTGCTGCGAAACAGGGGGTCTACCCCGGGCATGTTTGGCTCCAGAATTTCCACTTCTACCACCATGCTGACTGCCAACCATGCTACCACCTTGTTGGCTCAGCTACTGCCTCACCGGCAACCCACAACCTGCAACCCTCTGCTCATTATGATGATGAAGCCCCTTCTGCACCTGACTCCCAATTGCGATCGTCTTCATTATCATCAACAAGTGTCTGCATGTCACTGATGTCCTCCTCAGGTTCCTCAACAGTGTCTGCTTCAGGTCCATGAACACTGGCAACACCACCTCCCACGTCACTCTCCTCATCACTATTTGCCTGCCTAGCGGATGTCTCCTCCACCTCTTGGCTGGGCATTAGCTGCTGACTGTCCCCTATTAGATCGTCCTCACTGAATAGTGGAGCTCAACCCACAGCATAAGATACTTCTGTAGAGATGGGAACAGCATAGGACAGAGGCAACTGGAGGACAGGGACTGCTCCCCGGCCATGCCAACTGAGGGTTGTGTCTGAGGAACCCACTGACGGTTGATTGGGGGTATCAGATGTCACTTGTGATGAAGTGGATGACCGTGTTCACCAATCGATGAAGGCAGGCTTATTTTAAAGATTCATGGGGGTCTGGACACTCAGACCCCAACTGATCAAAACTTTTTATATGTTATATATTTGTGTCTTCATATCTGATATCGAGTGGAAATTACTAATCTGTAGACACCATTTGAGAATTTTAGACACCATTATTTGTAAGTTATTAATCTGTATTAAATGGATATACGGTGTTCTTGTGAATTAGTTTTCCTACAAGATGACATTTCTAAACCCACATTAAATGCTACCAACTAATACAGTTATAGAAAACTATACTTTATGTTCTGATACAACAACATTTTTTAACAAAAGTCTAAGCCTGGGTTGTATTCCGTTGTCAAGGGCAAAACATGAAAAAAACAAAAAGGCAAACCACATAAGACTCATTGTGCACACAACCCTGTTGACACCAACAAAGCTTACCTCTGAGATTAGGTGATGGAGTTTCGCTAAAATCGCTTCGCAGCTCAGTAAAGAAGAATCCACATTTTCTCGTTTCATACATTTCTGTATTTTTCGTAGGAATATGTAATCATCGTTTAAGTTAATTTCCTCTTCGATCTTTGTTGGAACATAAATATGAAAATATTAGTGTTCTGTGTTCACTACTGCCACACATAGATCAGTACATAGAAAATATCACCACATCAAAAACAAGATCATTTCTAGAAGACTTTACATATATTTGGAACTTTAAAACTGCTATTTGAGTGCTTTACCACTTGCTGATGGCCAAACAAAAGCTTGTACCTAGCCATCGTATGGAAAGCCTTTCCTAGCTTAAATATTTAAAATCATGTATAAGATAAAAATGTATATGTACCATGTTAAGATGGCCATACTCCATCAATGTTTGTTCAGCCAATGGTTATCTCTTCCTACCTCCCCACAGACATGAAGCTTGGTATGGCCAAAGGTTCATCTTTCCTTTATGGGGAGTTGTAAGCTTCAGCAAGACAGCTCTGATGCCAGCACAACACGGGTTAGAACAATTGACCCTTCAATTGTCAGTGGGGAGTCAGGAGACTGCCATACACTTTAGACAAGTTTGGGCAACTTTAGTCTACAGTGTATCAGCACCTTTAGCCAGTAGATGGAGGCGATAAAAAGTGAATGTCCTTTTTAACTCCTTTTAATAGCTACCAAAAAGGTAAAAAAAACAAACAAACAGAAAGCTAGATAGTTTCAGAAGTTTGATATTTGTTATCATCTTTCAGTTAGTTAAAAGATATAAAAGACAAGGACTCTCACTTTTTATCAACCATGCAAAGGTAAAGGCAGGAGGTAGCTTATACGTGGCTGGATTTTCCATTCCCTGGCTGATCATACCATGAATGATTATTGTCAAATAGCAGCCAAAAGTAAAAACAATTAGAACAATGTGTCAAAAAATCAAGATTTGTTCAAACATTTGGATAATTAATAGCCAGGAAATTAAAAGAGTTATATTATTTGCTTAACAAACATGAAAACAGATATAGGTGTGACCACATAATGCTAAAGGGGGTCCACAGAGTCAAGACTTAACACTAAAAAAGAGAACGTGAGAGCAAAGGAACATCAAACTCAGTGTGGTCAACTCTACTACTCTATAATGTATAGAGTAATTGCAAAGGGCCAAAGATCTTTATTACCAAGCAGCTCTGATATAATCTGCCATTGTCTGGAACAGAGATGAATAGATGAGCTGGCACTCTCTTCTATCTATCTATCTATCTAATTTCTATCTGTCTGTCTGTCTATCTATCTATCTATCAATCAATAACCTGTACACCATAGATAGATAGACATCTTTGTTTTACAATAATTTTATTTTGCCAAACATGTTTTGTATTTGAATTACATAAAATACTTTTCTAAATTGCCCTATGTATGATTGTCATTGAACTTAATTCTGGAAAACAAGCATGCGCATACTTTATCTGGTTTTCTCCTGAACGGCTAATAAGTTTTTTTTTTTCCTTAAACAGTAAATTCGATTAAGCAGTCTTGTTAAACACCATGTCCTATAATTGTCCTCTACAACACAAGGCAAGAGCTTTTCCTTACTTAGTATATTCTTCATATAAGCATTCCGCAAAGCTATGTTCTCTATGTTGAACGCGATATAACGCTGCCTAATTTAATCAATGCTAAAGCTTGACTTTAATTAAGGTTGGTAATTCAAATGAGAATCTATGCCCATTCATAGGAGTCTAGGGAGCCAAGATATACAGTGTTTTCAGTAGGTTCCTTACATTGGAGACCTAATGGTGAAATATGATTTCTTTCCTGGCTAATAAAAAGGCTCCGCAGAATCCATTTTGATTCAAAATCACTGGAGACCATCAGTATTTTTTTCCTTGATCAGATTCATCTTTAGTAAATTAAAATAGAAGGTAAAGCTACAGAATGTCAATGAGTAATTTAGTTTTACTTTTACTATTAATGAACCGTAAGGGTTTCCACATAGAAATCACCTATTATATGTCATTTTTGGTTCTACTAATGAGTACACGAGTAACCCCAAAAATCCCAACTCAAAAGGTTTCTAAAATAAATGAGACTACTTATACATTTTCAACAGGTTCATAGATACAATAAATAAAATTGTGGAAAATGTAAATTTCCTTAACTTACCTTATCTACTTTTTTGTAGAAGTATACACCAAAAATGCAGGTCCCAACAATCTGTGCAAACACAGAAAGAGTAAAAATCCACAGAGAAATTTTCATGATGGATGAGGGAGTCCTTAACCGGGAGGGGTCTGCTGGGGGGCTTTGATTGTATGAGTTGATCATTGTGCAGCATATGAATGATGTCTTACTTCAGGCAGCTGAATAAAGTGTATGGCTTTAAAATTACTGCATGTTTAAGACAACTCAGGTACAACTCAGATGTGAGACCTACGCACTTCCTGGAATATTTATTGAGCAGCATGTAGTATTATGTAGGGTGAACTTACTACACTATGGTTTTACAAAGAGTACGTTCCATTGACATTCTTGTTCCTATGGAAATTATGGGTTTGATCAATGTTTAAATAATCCAAATAATCCATTTGGTTGTCTTTCCATTAAAGAATCTAAAAAAGTTTTTCCTCATTGACATGGTAAGTATTTTTTTCCTTTGTAAAATTAGTATAAAAAAAACTGCTGTTCAAATCTACATATTTAAGTTGGGTCATATCAACCATATCCAATCACAACATAGATGCTGACACAAGGCCTACATGGTAGATGATGTGAATCCTCTGGGTTTGCAACAGATTTGAAAATGTTATCTTGCAAGGTCTCAATACTTTGTAACCTGTGGTGGGTATGCTTTCTTCGAGCATATGAAATGGGACGTTGCAGCTACGTGTCTCAATTCCGTCTACTGTAGATGGATGCAGCCTATGATCTCTGAACTCCTCATGAAGTTGACTGGACAAACTGCCACTGAGATTCTTTGTCAATTGTCAGCCCTCTGGGTGAACTTGTAGGACATTTGGTAAGAAATGTACTTGAAATTCATTGTGATTTGTCATAAATTATTTGGACAAAGAAACTGCATGTGTGGTGTGTTAGTTACTTATATGGACTTGCTAAAGGGGCGAAGGGAGCCTCATAGTTACACGCACTTGCCCATAGTTGCTAAAAATGAGTCTACATTCTGTCCTATGGTTCCCAGAGTGGAGGCCATAGAGAATATGGAGGATTCGGGTGGCTGTGGGCCTCAGGTTGCAGCCTAAACTGCCCATATTATGATCCACCAATGTCCTCCTTGATCGGTGTATGTTCTTTATAGTACGACTTACAAAAGTAATTGAAACAGTAAAAGATGCAGGTTTCTATTATACAGAAGTGTTTTGGGAAATTCCCAAGGTTTTGACATTGAAGCGGTTGTCTGATAAGGCAAGCACCTGTTCATATGCTGTAATAATGATGTAGGGGAGAAGCTCCATGTACAGCAAGAGCTGATCCACTGTGGTGAAACCAGCCAGTCTATGCATTATATGCTCTACTTTACTTCCATTGACCACGTTTTTGAGTTGTGCACAGAAGGCGCATATGTTCAGAAACGTGGTCCAAAAGTTGTCACAATCATTCCACTTTTGGCTCATTGGTCATCATGGGCCTGTCAACAAGTAGAGTATCGGGCTATATGTTTGACATTTTACAGATGGACAACCCGACAAATATCTAAAAAAGTTATCTGATAGCAAAATTATTATGTGGAGGCACAGAAGGGGCACTATACATGTGTTAATGGCATCATGGACTGCTATTATTGTGTTGGGCACTATCCCTGTTTGTGCATTATTTAGGAGGGAATTGGGGCAACAGCTGGCACAGATAGTACTGTAAAATAGACCGGTGACCAACCCCAAACAATTCATATTTTACTGTCACTAAATAGCTTAGGATGCCCTGATCAATCACTGTTTTACAGTTTCTTGATACACTCTTCTGTTCCTAAGATATGAGGGTTTGTCACAATTCGGCTGGCAGGAGGTGGATCCTCTGTGCCAGAGAGGGATTGGCGTGGACCGTGCTGGTGGACCGGTTCTAAGTTGCTACTGGTATTCACCAGAGCCCGCCGCAAAGCGGGATGGTCTTGCAGCGGCGGTAGCAACCAGGTCGTATCCACCAGCAACGGCTCAACCTCTCTGACTGCTGAAGATAGGCGCGGTACAAGGGAGTAGACAAGAGCAAAGTCGGACGTAGCAGAAGGTCAGGGCAGGCAGCAAGAATCGTAGTCAGGGGCAACGGCAGGAGGTCTGGAACACAGGCTAGGAACACACAAGGGAACGCTTTCACTGGCACAATGGCAACAAGATCCGGCGAGGGAGTGCAGGGGAAGTGAGGTATAAATAAGGAGTGCACAGGTGAGAATACTGATTAGGCCTGCTGCGCCAATCAGTGGCGCAGCGGCCCTTTAAATGTCAGAGACCCGGCGCGCGCGCGCCCTAAGGAGCGGGGCCGCGAGCGCCGGGACAACACAGACGGGGAACGGGTCAGGTACGGGAGCCGAGATGCGCATCGCGATCGGGCGCGTCCCGCATCGCGAATCGCATCCCGGCTGGGAGTAATATCGCAGCGCACCCGGTCAGCAGGTCTGATCGGGGCGCTGCGAATGAGAGAACGCTGCGAGCGCTCCGGGGAGGAGCGGGGACCCGGAGCGCTCGGCGTAACAGTGTTTATAGTTTATCTGATAATTCAGAGAATCATCCAGGGCATCAGGGCGTCAGGGGGTGTAAATGTTGCACGCTGAAGGACATGCATGCCTAATACACACACCCTGACTGTATAATCCTGCCCATCACTCCCATTACTAAAATTAAGTTCCGCCCAGTGACTAATTCCCTGAATTTTCAGACAAACTATAACATCTCAATACCTCATATCTAAGGAACAGAAGGTGTATTAAGAAACTATAAAAGGTTTGTGATTAGGGTATCCTAAACTATTTACTGATAATGCAATGTTATTTTGGGGGGGTTGGCCACAGGTCTTCTTTCAATGGTCAAAACAAGGGAAGTTTGTGCAGGGGATGGAGAAAAGTAAGGTAGATGCTGGAGCAGGAATGCTGATAAAAGGTGTGTGTTTGGTGCCAAATGAGTAAGAGCGTAGGAAGGTGTTGAGAGAGAGCGTAGGTCTGGGTCTAATCCAGCTTCCAGATAACATGCTAGAAGAATGTGTCTGAGCCAAGACTGATATTAGAGCACTGTATTGGAATAGACACTGTGAAGGGCAGTAAGCACTACTGTGTATCCCATGGGGTCTGAGAGATGGAGTAAAAAATACAGTGGGCCTTAGTGATGTCACAGAAGAAAGCCAGAAAGCTTGTAATCTGAGGCCACATTATGAGTATCATGCATATTACCTTAAAGGGATTGTCCATGGAAAACGTTGTTTTTAAAATCAGTGGCTGAGGGAGGACACCTCTGCGGCCTCTGATTGGTTTGAGCAGACGTGTGATGTCACTTCCTCAAACCTGAAAGCCCCATAGTGGGATGTGGAGCTCTATAATACCATTTTTTTTTTTTTTTACTTAGCCCCTCCCTGACCAGATTTTAAAAATAACATTTTCTGCAGGCAACCCCTTTAAAGCATTACTTTTATTATCAAAAACATTTGAGATGTAATGTGTTATGACAAAAGTTTTCATTGATTGGGATCTAAGTGTTCAGACCCCCATTGAACAGTTAATAGAGCTGGGAGAATCGCTCTCTGTCCTACCCGTCTCAGAAAACAGTCTCTATAGTGAGTATATGGAGCTTGTATCCTGCAGTGAGATAGGTAGCGCAGCAAGTCATAAAGTAAGAAGCTCAGCCAAATGCTTATCCTGGCTCTATCTAGACTGGTAGGAAGGAAAAAAAGAAAGAGAAACAGGATGCTCTCTAGAGTAATATCTCCAATCATAATAATAAACTACACCAATCGCCAAGTGCCCATTGACCTTATTTGGTTGTGCAATCTATAGGCACAAATAACTAGTTCAGCCTAATTCAGCCTTCTGCTCGACCTTGCTTCACTAGACAAGGACTTTTAATATGTGGTACACAAAAAAAATGCTAGTTTGGAACTGTAGCACTTTCATGCTATTAGTTTTAAAATTTTCCAATGAAAAGTAGGAAAACATGTTTCGGTGCTGAAGCTTGCCCCTTCCTCAGGTCCAATTTACACCTGCTAGAGCAGGACATAGGAACATTTCTCCTGAAATATGAACTCTTAACTATGTTGCATGTGTATTCCAGATGATTTTGTATTTTGATATTTCTTTATTCTAAAAATTAATAAAAATATGTTTAAAAATGGAAAACTCTTTCATTTCTTTTGTTGGTTTGTAATGAAAACTTCACCTTAGTGGAAAAACTAATAACAACATTTCAAATTGTAGTAGGACTGGTTCCTTATATCCAGATTTAAATACAAAATGCTCTGCTCAAATCTTCGGTAAGAACAATTACGGTATAGGAAATAGGTTTATCAGAATAATGCTTTATTATACTAAATAACCTGCACATTCAGCCTGGATCCTGCTCTATTATGTGATTTGAGCTTAGTGGTTGCATATTTTGTTCTGCATTTATTGTCTTAGTAAATATAATGAAGACAGCTATCCTGTCCTAACCCTTTCCTATAAAACATGTTTTACCTATTTAAGTCAATCATTTATTATTCATTCTTTCTATTTCCCACATTCTGTTTATACTAATTCTTGCAAATGTAATATAGGTTGTTTCTAATGCCTAATTATGCATATTAGCTTTATTGCTATGGTGAAGTATTTTTGGATTTATAGGGAGTTTATACTAATACAATCCATACAATATGACCGGCCGCTAGCTATGATGAAAAGGCCACTGGCTGCTGTGGAAACTCTTATAATACCGATAAGCCAATTCTTTCAGCACTGAGTGTGTCTAGTATTCTTACAGCTAATAGGAGTATTGTGTTTTACTAATTATATAGAGTTTACATTCGTCAACTATAATTAAGAGGAAAAAACTTGTAGAAAAAGCCAGTATTTTGGATAAAACATGAAAAATCTTAATTGAAAAAATCTAGTAAAAACCATTAAGGCGGCAGAACAGCATGGACCTACAAAAAAGGTACAAAAATCACAAGGAGAAAGTCCCCAAACATAAAAGCTGACATCTTTCAAGTCCACTGACCTTGACTCATTGCATGTTTAAGATCAAATGCAGAATCTTTATATACCTAAGGCCAACCCAAAAGCGGAAGGGAAGGGCCCTTGCAACACACCTGTGCAAATAGTTTTAACAATAAAAGCAAAAAAATTTGAAAAATGCTGGGAAAGCTGAAGAAAAAATATTATTAATAATGTAGTATTAAAGGGGTATTCCAGGCAAAAACTTTTTTTATATATATCAACTGGCTCCGGAAAGTTAAACAGATTTGTAAATTACTTCTATTAAAAAATCTTAATCCTTCCAATAGTTTTTAGCTTCTGAAGTTGAGTTGCTGTTTTCTGTCTAACTGCTTTCTGATGACTCACGTCTTGGGAGCTGTCCAGCTCCTATGGGGATATTCTCCCATCATGCACAGCTCCCTTGACGTGACATCATCATTGAGCAGTTAGACAGAAAACTTCAGAAGCTAATAACTATTGGAAGGATTAAGATTTTTTTTAAATAGAAGTCATTTACAAATCTGATTAACTTTCCGGAGCCAGTTGATATATGAAAAAAAAGTTTTTGCCTGGAATACCCCTTTAAATTAGTTCTACTCTTTAAAGCACAATGCTGTATACAATTCAACAGATGTATCCACAAGAACACTCAATTGCGGAAAGACTGCAAACGATCACCCTCTCTTTTTCAATACCGGAAAAATGGAGACATGAAACATCTGAATTGTGACTTACCAAAAAATGCTTAGACACATTAGAAATATTAGAAGACATATGGCCAGCTGCCTGTTGTATATGTTCTTGTAAGCGTTTCTTAAGGGATCTCTTAGTGCTTCCAACATACGTAACACGAAATTTCATACAATCAGTTTTATAAACTACAAAAGTACTATCACAGTTGATATAGTCAAGTATCATATGCTTTTTACCATCCACGGTGTTCTCTATCTTTTGCATTTTAGCACATATTGGCACACTCTTGTATCATATTAGGAGCAAGCATGCTGGACAGAGTGGGAACCAGTCTAGCTGAGAAACGCACTCCAGACTTAACAATCTCACCAACTACAGGAGGTCTGAGATGAGTGCATACATTTTCAGCCTCACTCTGATCAGTTCCACTACTTGAATCGCTGGCCAGAGCTGTAGCTAGCTTCTTCTACGCCCCAGGCAAGCCCAGAAAATTGCAACCGCAGAATAGTGAGTACAGCTCTGGAGTATAATACAGGATATAACTTAGGATCAGTACAGGATAAGTAATGTAATGTATGTACACAGTGACCTCACCAGCAGAATAGTGAGTACAGCTCTGGAGTATAATACAGGATATAACTCAGGATCAGTACAGGATAAGTAATGTAATATATGTACACAATGATTCCACCAGCAGAATAGAGAGTACAGCTCTGGGAGTATAATACAGGATGAGGATAAAACAGGGAGGCATTAGAAGAATACCCATACTACATTATAAAAAAAAAACTGTACTCACCTCCAGCACTCCATATGTGCCCTGTTCCAGTCCCGGGGTGCAATTCTCTTCCTGAGCTGCAGGATGTTTTTGGCCCGGATTGACATCTTGGCCCAGTGTGTCATACTGCTGCTGAGCCAACCACTGACCATAGTGATGTCCCGCCTCGGCCAGCTAAGCAGCAGCATGAGCACACTGGGGCCCGATGTCACTCCGGGCCCAAGCATCACACTGCAGCTCAGGAAGAGGATTGCACTCGAGGACCGGAACAGGGCACAGCAGGAGCGCTGGAGGTGAGCCCTCATACATCCCTGTACATGGAAGAATAGTTATAGGGGTCAGAAGAGGACAATTTTAGGCACACTGATTTTCATACAAAAAGTTATAATTTTTCAAATGTAGCATAGAACAAAACCTATATAAATTGTGTATCTTTGTAATCATATGGACCTATATGCAGTAATTAGGTAAGGTGTTAAAAGTGCACTGCATAGAAAGGGAAGTCCCCAAAACTTACAAAATGGCTTTTTTAATTTTTATTTCCCCCCTCAAATTATTTTACTTTTGTTTCACTGTAGATTTTGTGGTATAATGAGTGATTTCATTACAAAGTACAATTGGTGGTGTAAAAACTTTTCTTCCATTATGCCTGGGCTGCCAGCATCTAAAACAGCAAATGGCACTCACCTGCCGCAGCTTACTTGGTGCCTCGAGTCCTCCGCTGCTGTCTTCTTCCTGGTTGCCCCTGGTCAACATGTCACAGCTAATCGCTGGCTGCAGCAATGTCCTGCCATTTACAGAGGGCGACAATCTGAGCAACAATGTGATGCATTGAGCCTCGGCACCAGGATGAAGACCAGGGCCAGGGCTCAATACATCACACAGCTGCTCAGCCTATTGCTGGCCAAGGCCGGTGATTACCTGAGCTGCAGTTTGATGCATTGATCATGGACAACCAGGAAGAAGACAGCAGCGGAGGACTGGAGTGGTGGTGCTGTGACACCAAAAGTGTGTGTGGGGGTTGTTATTGGGGTAGGCAGGTGGGGAGGGCAGGTGGTAGTGATTATTGGGGTAGGCAGAAGGGGGTTATTGGGGTAGGCAGGTGGGAGGAGGGAGGTAGGTAGGTGGGGGGTTAAGTATATATATATATATATATATATATAGTGGTACTGGCAGGCAGGTGGGGGGGCGGTCAGTGCGGCAATTACCTATATGGTGGGTGGCACTGGCAGCAGTGGCAGATGTTTTCGATGAACATGATGCCTGGCACTGCAAAAGGCAACTCAGGCACTTAGACGGCTGCTCAAGCGGGTGGACGTGATGAGGAAGACTGAGGAGGGTGCATGCACAACTGCCACGCGCTCCTCTCTGCTGACCTGCAGGGAACACGTCGTACATCATCACTGACGTGACGTGATGTCCCATTCTACTCCCAGGCGGCCACTGCGGTACTCTTAAAGGGTCGCACGCCGCAGGCTGCCTGGGAGGTAAGAAAGCAGACAGGGGGACTCGGGAGTACGTCTGCGCTCCTTTACAGAGGCGCAGTTGCGCATGAGGTGACCCGCACACTGCAGTGGCCGCCTGGGGAAAGAAAAAGGGGAACACGTTTACGCCCCCTTTGCAGAGGCTGTAGCTGCACCTGAGGCGACTGCCTTAGTTGCCTCATGGCAGCTACGGCTCTGTCGCTGACACAGTATGTTTAGAATGGCATGAATTCGCTCTTAATGCTGTATTACGAGAGATTTGTTTTTACTCTGCCTGTTCCAAACAAAACAACATCCAAAAAAGGAACTTTATTTTGACACCATGAGTGGGTGAATTTAAGATTGCAACTATTACCATAAATGTATTCAATAAATGCGGTAATGGAAACAGAATTGGATGACCAAGCAATAATGATGGCATCTACATACCTCCCATACCATGAGAGTCATGTTTGGAAGGGATTTGTATCTATAAAAATAAAATTCTCCTCCCATCAAAAAACAAATAGGTTAGATAAAGCAGGTGAAGATTTGGTTCCCATGGATGTTCCAGTGTGCTGCAAATAAACATAATTTTAACACATAATCCACCACATCAATAATTAATCATTTTAAATCAAAAGAATAATTTGAGAACCTAAAATTAAGGTTAAGGCTAAATCTTGTGGGATGCCAGAATAGACCGACTCGATATCGCATGTCAACCACGACAACGAGCCGCTCCATATGAATCCTTCCATAATGGTTAGAAGGTGCTTTGTATCCTTGATGTAACTTGGATATTTTTACAACCAATCACTCTATTCTTGCATGCCACTAGATTTAGCCTTAGTTGTTATTTTGGATAGGTCCTCAAATTATTCTTTTGATTTAAAGCGATTCATTATTGATGTGGTGGATTATGTTTTCCATAGTAACATAGTTAATATTGTTGAAAAAAGACCAGAGTCCTTTAAGTTCAACCTATATCCCTAATGAGTCCCTACTGAGTTGATCCAGAGGATCACCTGCTTTAGCTAACCTATTTGATTTTTGGTGGGAGGAGAATTTTATTTTTGCAGATACAAATCCCTTCAAAACATGTCCCTCATGGTATGGGAGGTATGTACAGTAGATGACATCATTATTGCTTGATCATCCAATTCTGTGTCCATTACCGCATTTATGGAATACATTAATGGTAATAGTTGCAATCTTAAATTCACCCATTCATGGTGTCAAAATATAGTTTCTTTTTGGGATGTTGTTTTGTTTGGAAATGTTACAACAGGTAGAGTAGAGGTGAGACCTTATCGCAAACAAATCTTTGGTAATACAACTTTAAGAGCAAATTCATGCCATTCTAAACATACTGGGGGAGATTAATCAAAACCTGTCTAGAGGAAAAGTTGCCCCCCAGCAACCAATCAAATTGTTTCTTTCATTTTTGAAAATGCCTCTGAAAAATTAAAGAAGCGATCTGATTGGTTGTTATGAGCAACTCAGCAACTTTTCCTCTGGACAGGTTTTGATAAATCTCCCCCACTATGTCAGCGACTCCAGTTGGGGAACTGATATGCATGAAGTGGAACAGTTTGTCACTGGACGTGTATCAGAGGGAGGCTGAAAATGTATACTCTCATCTCAGACATCCTGTAGTGGTTGAGACTGCTAAGTCTGGAGTGCGTTTCTCAGCTAAACGGGCTGGTACTCTGTCCAGCATGCTTGCTCCCAGTATGATACAAGTGTCTAATTCTCCATTCCAATGGTTGCGTACAAAAGTTTTTTTTTAAGTGTGACAATGCACGATGTGTAGTGTGCCAATATGCGCTAAAATGCAATGTGGTAGAGAACACCATGGATGGTAAAAAGCATATGATACTTGACTTTATCAATTGTGATAGTACTTGTTGATAGTACTAGTAATTGTTGTAGTATATAAAATTGATTGCATGAAATGTCATGTTACGTTACGTTTGTTGGCATCACTAAGAGATCCCTTAAAGGGTAGCTCCCACCATCCTATTTTTTTTTTTTGCTAGCCCGTTCCCCCCCCCCCCGCTACGGCACTAGCCCGTTCCCTCCTCCCCCCCCCCGCCCCACATACCCCGTTCCCTCATTACACTTGCAGTTATTGCAGAGTCCGGCAGCGGGCGTGCAGGGCAAGCGGCGGCAACGAAGCGGCGGCGGCGATGTGCGGGAGGAGTGGCCTCCCAGCCAGTGGCCGGGGAGCCAATGCGCTCGCTCCCGCCTGTCTGATTGACAGGCAGGGAGCGAGTGCAGCCTAACTGAAAAAGGACTGATTGCCACTCCAAAATCAGTCCTTTTTCAGTAGCCGGTTTTTAAATGTAAATTAAACCTTTTTAATGAAAAAAAAAATAATAAAAGTATATTAGAGATATGTTGTAGTACATAAGTACTACAACATATCAAAAAATAAAGTTGGTGACAGTGCCCATTTAAGAAATGCTTACAAGAACATATACAACAGGCAGCTGGCCCTATGTCTTCTAATATTTCTAATGTGTCTAAGCATTTTTTGGTAAGTAACAATTCAGATGTTCCATGTCTCCATTTTTCCGGTATTGAAAAAGAGGGGATGATCATTTGCGGTCTCTCCGCAATCCAGAGATCCTGTGGATATATCTGCTAAATTGTATACAGCCTTGTTATTTAAGCAGTAGAATTGATTTAATACTGCATTATTAATACTATTTTTTATTTATCTTTCCCAGCATTTTTCAAATATTTTTTTGCTTTTATTGTTAAAACTATTTGCACAGGTGTGTTGCAAGGCCCTTCCTCTTCTGCTTTTGGAATAGGCTTTTACCTTAGATATAATATATATATATATATATATATATATATATATATACATATATATTATATATATATATATACACACACACTGCTCAAAAAAACAAAGGGAACACTAAGATAACATATCCTAGATCTGAATGAATGAACTAATCGTATAAAATACTTTCGTCTTTACATAGTTGAATGTGCTGACAACAAAATCACACAAAAATTATCAATGGAAATCAAATTTATCAACCCATGGAGGTCTGGATATGGAGTCACACTCAAAATCAAAGTGGAAAACCACACTACAGGCTGATCCAACTTTATGTAATGTCCTTAAAACAAGTCAAAATGAGGTTCAGTAGTGTGTGTGGCCTCCACGTGTCCGTATGACCTCCCTACAATGCCTAGGCATCCTCCTGGACAGTCTGTGGAGCAACGTGGCGTTAGGATGGAGCGAGACATGATGTCCCAGATGTGCTCAATCGGATTCAGGTCTGGGGAACTGGCGGGCCAGTCCATAGCATCAATGCCTTCCTCTTGCAGGAACTGCTGACACACTTCAGCCACATGAGGTTTGCATGAGGTTTGTTTGCATTAGGAGTAGGAACCCAGGGCCATCCGCACCATCATATAGTCTCGCAAGGGGTCTGAGAATCTCATCTCGGTACCTAAAGGCAGTCAGGCTACCTCTGGCAAGCACATGGAGGGCTGTGCGCCCCCCCCAAAGAGATGCCACCCCACACCATTACTGACCCACCGCCAAACCGGTAATGCTGGAGGATGTTGCAGCCAGCAGAATGTTCTCCTCTGTGTCTCCAGACTCTGTCACATCTGTCACATGTGATCAGTGTGAACCTGCTTTCATCTGTGAAGAGCACAGGGTGCCAGTGGTGAATTTGCCAATCTTGGTGTTTTCTGGCAAATGACAAATGTCCTGCACGTTGTTGGGCTGTAAGCAAAACCCCCACCTGTGGATGTCGGGCCCTCATGGAATCTGTTTCTGACCATTTGACATGCACATTTGTGGCCTGCTGGAGGTCATTTTGCAGGGCTCTGGCAGTGCTCCTCCTGCTTCTTCTTGCCCAAAGGCAGAGGTAGTGGTCCTGCTGCTGGGTTGCTGGCCTCCTCCACGTCTCCTGATGTACTGGCCTGTCTCCTGGTAGCGTCTCCATGCTCTGGACACTAAGCTGACAGACAAAGCAAACCTTCTTGCCACAGCTCGCATTGATGTGCCATCCTGGATGAGCTGCACTACCTGAGCCACTTGTGTGGGTTGTAGACTCCGTCTCATGCTATCACTAGAGTGAAAGCACTGCCAGCATTCAAAAGTGACCAAAACATCAGCCAGGAAGCATTGGAACTGAGAAGTGGACTGTGGTCACCACCTGCAGAACCACTCCTTTATTGGGGTGTCTTGCTAATTGCCTATAATTTCCACCTGTTGTCTGTTCCATTTGCACAACAGCATGTGAAATGGATTTTCAATCAGAGGGGACAGTGTGATTTTACAGATGTGTAATTGACTTGGAGTTACATTGTGTTGTTTAAGTGTTCCCTTTATTTTACTGAGCAATGTATATATATATATATATATATATATATTTTTTTTTATTTTTATTTTTTTTATTTTTTTTTGTGTGTTTCAGATTTAAAAGCTAACACATTTTCTCTCAGTTGGTTACTCAAATAATTGCAGTGCCATCTTTTTTTTATGATTTATCGGGCTTTATTTTTATATAATTATTATTTGAAATATTGAAGAGAAATACAAAATAATTGTGTCCCCTTTTCATTTCATAAAAAGTTATATGTTTCTCAGAACCTTATCCTAATCATGTACATATAATTTTGATGTGTCTAGCACCTATATTTCTCACAAATGCTTTGTCACTTTTGAAGGAGTGTGTCCTCACTCTGCATGACTCATCTTCCTCCCTGAGTCTCCTGTGCTGGGTCTCTACATCCAATCACAGCAGGCCGCCCTGTAACCCCCCTCCCTTTTTTGCATGCTGCAGTCTGATAGGACAGGAGTGAGCACAGAGGAGTGCTAATCCTACCCTCACTTACTGGACTTTGTCTATGCCTTAGTTTCAGTATATTAGAAAGGTTAATGTTTTGTTAAGATGTACAATATATAAAAATCTTTTGAATCTGACATTGCCCATTAAAATTTTCATAAAGGGTATGCCTTTGCATTTTATTATATTGGCCTAATTTTTTTAATCTTGTTTTATTTAATTCATGTGTCTATGAGGGTATGTTTTTATTTTATAAATGTTGCCCCCATATGGTCAGCAAAGACCTTTAGGGGGGCATTTAAACCCTGTAATACAGGAATCCAGACCCCTGACATTCAATGTCGAGCTGATCTGGGTCTGCAGATACCCGGCAACCAGGAATCTCACAATCCCCAGGACAGGAAGCCATATTCCTTCCTGTTGAGCTGTGTACACAGACTGGGAAAGCACAGTAATGAACCATCCCTGGGTTTTCTCTTAGGACTCTGGCTCTTACTGACAACCAGCTCTCTGTTCTTGCAGCGCCATGGTCAAGGACATTTTGACACATCTGTGCAGAGTTAATTGCATCCGGCCCAGACATTTTAAGTTAGCGAAGGCCAGCGAGTGGTTAAACCCTCATACAAGCTAGAATTGACTTATCTAATGCTAATTTGGACCAGCTAAGAAGAAGGTTTTATATGTTTTATATAATTGGCTCCAATAAAATGCGCTTTAACCTTGTAATCCATTATGTGTAGAAACGGGTTCCCGGTTTGGATCTCCAGGCTAGCAGCCATTTAATTTCGATATACAGTCCATCACATATTGAGTGCTCAGTTTGTATAGAAACCACTTAAGGATAAGGCTCCTACTACTTCTGAATCTTGTGTCAAATTTAAATAAGCTGTTCCCACAATCTCGTATTCAGACATATAGAAATTATTCCTCAGTTAATTTTCGTGTCAGACAAGAATGAATGTAAAGATTCCACTTTAATAGAAATGATGTTCTGCAAGTGGGTTTTTTGTCTTCATATTTTAGCTACTAAACCTTACCCAAGTAAAAGATATTTATAACATGATCAATGTTATCAAATCTGTAACGTTTAGATCTGTTCAGTTTTCTCAAACTCATTCTTAAAAATGACCTGTCAGTTTTACTGCATATTTTTGCTGCATATTTTGTGCAGCTGATTTTGCTACCCATTACCTTCAATGAGTAGCAAAATCAGATGCAGATAGTATGCAGCATAAATATGCAGCAAATGCTGTACGTGTAAACATATCCTAATAAAATATTGCTTTCCTCATAATATAACAATGCTTGGGTATGCTTTCCTAGAACTTTACATTGTACTGTTAGGGTACAATCACAGTACAAAGCAAATGAAGTCTAATAACGGAGATAACATGCTCAGGATAAAAATCAACAATGAAAATAAATCAGTGCAAATATCGCCATAGCCTATGCTGGATCCTATACATTGCTTTTTCGAATGTCGCTACAAGGTCACATTTATGTGCTATTTAAAAAAAAAAGCTTATCTATAATGGTTAATGGAGGAGATGAACTGTGTTACCCCTTAATTGTTTACATTATTGATAGTGAGTTACATTATTCATGGATGTTTATGTTGTTTTTGCCTATTGAAGGGATTTTCCTGACACTTCTCTTGGAGCCAAACGGAACCTATGACCTTGTAAACCTATAGAAGGTTTTGATGCTTTTATTACATGTCATTTCCTTTCAGACCTCAGAATGTGCTGCACATTTTATTACAACCCATCAGTGAAGAAAGTGGAAATGCATCTTAGAGTTTAGTGTAAAATGGTAACCTGACCGTGCAAATTATACTTATGGTATCACCATGACAACAGGACACTGTGACTCCAGAAGCAGCTTTAAAACCTTGGCATTCAACTAGTAAATTCCACTCTTTTTTGAGGGTTAAAAACCACTTTGATTGCACTATACTTATTAAAGTAATTGACTGTAATAGACCTATATTTCCAAATATGTCCCATTGCACCATTCTTTCAGCAAGTCAGGTGATTGCAATCTTCATTACAACTGGTTTTCTCCTAACGTTCCATACATCTCATCCACACAGTGTACAGGTACTCCAAAGCATATAGAAAGGGGACATATGACTAAGATCTGAAATATAAGTCCAGCTGACTTACTTTCATGGGTGTAGTGCAATGTAAAGGGGTTTTTGGGATTGGACAAACCTTTTACGCATGAAATACAGCAAATACAGACTTCACACCTCAAGTTAGCCAGGACCAACCTAATAATGGTCTCAGGAACTATGTAAGTGGAACATGTCGCTACAAGCAGCAGACAGTATTCATACATACATACATACATACATACATCCCATATATTTTTTATCTATTACAATAAGCACTTATACACAGCTTGGGAAGACTGAATCACAATGTATAAATGTATAAGAGGTCAGTCTGTGTAATAATCTATGTTTATCCATAACTGTAACTAAAACAGAGGGGAATCTGCTATAACAAAGTTTCTACATCAATATAGATGATAACTTTTATATTGGTAAGGTGGCTTTAAACTTAAAGGGACACTTCAATCAGAAATTTTTTTAAGAATTTATCAAGCAATATGTGACTACTACATGTAATTTAAAAAAAAATATGCGTGATTTGTTTTCATTATACACTAGCTGAGTAACCAGCATTGCCCGGTTTTTCCTTCCTAATCCTTGTTGTGGAGGAAAATCAACAGAGGAAGCTTTTGACTTCATATCCGGTCCTCATATATTGTTGTCATATCCCAAACCAATATCCCGTCTTCTTATCCAGTCCTCCTATCCCGTCATCCTATCCCGTCCTCCTACCTCGACCTCCTATCCCGTCCTCCTATGCCATCCTCATATCCCGTCCTCCTATCCCTTCCTCCTATCCCATCCTCCTATCTCGACCTCCTATCCTGACCTCCTATCCCGACCTCCTATCCTGACCTCCTATCCCGACCTCCTATCTCGTCCTCCTATCTCGACCTCCTATCCAGACCATCCCGTCCTCCTATCTCGACCTCCTATCCCAACCTCCTATCCTGACCTCCTATCCTGATCTCCTATCCCATCCTCATGTCCCGACCTGTAATATGTGTACCAGGTATGGAAATATCTCCAGCCGTACGGAAGTTATGTAGGAACATACATTTCCCATTGATTTAAACAAAAACCCAGACCCTCACAAATGGGGGTAGTTAAGGGTTAAATTAACTATCCTATATTTTAATTAACATGTGACCAAGTATTATCGGAATATCTCCAGTGGTTTGGAATTTATGCAGTAATATGTATTTCCCCCATAGACTTGTATGGAACTTTAAACCAAAACCCTGTCCCTGGCAAATTGGGGTGAGCAAGGGTTAAATCACCTATCCTATGTTTGTTGTTGACATATAAGTAACATCTGTGCCAAATTTCATGTTAATATCTTTAGCCGTTTGGACGTGATTGTGGAACATAAATACATACACATTGAGTTTTATATATACTGTTACCGTTGCGTGGGCCGTACAAGGGAGCGGGGTCTAAGGTGCTGCTGGTTTTCACCAGAACCCGCTGCAAAGCGGGATGGACTTGCTGCGGTAGGCAGCACCCAGGTTGCTATCCCTGATACGACTCGTCCCCACAGGCAGCCGAGGTATAATGTGGCACAGGAAGGATGAAGCACAGATGAAGTCAGGACAGGCAGGAGGTCTGGGCTGGCAGCAATGATGCAAGGTCAGGTCACGTAGCAAGTGGTCAGAAGGTAGGAGGCACCGGAGCAAGGTCAGTGTTACATTATGCGCTCCGGTCGCACATGCTGGCCGTGAGCGCATGGTCCCATTACCTGCTGCTGGCGGGGCTGGGACTCGCATCGCGGGACGCGCCAGCATGTGAGCCCCAGTCCGTCACTCACCTGATGCTCCTCCTGCCCCAGCCTCTGCCTCTCTGTTCCGGCGCGTGTGTCCCTGTCCCCTAGGGCACGCGCGCCGGAGCTTTAAGATTTAGTGTAATTCACCTGTGGCTCATTGATAAATTCCTCCACCCTCCTTACTTCCCTGCCGGATCTTTGTTGCCTTGTGCCTGAGAGAAAGCATTACTGAGAGTAGCCTTACCCTGTATCTGATCCTTTCCTCTGTGACTTGACCTTGCTCCTCTGCCGCCGGCCTACTACGTCCTGACTATGCTACTTTGCCGCCTGCCTTGACCTTCTGCTATTCTGACTACGAGCTGCCTTATCCCTCCTGTGCCTCGCATCTCCTCAGCCGCCTGTGTGGTTGAGCTGTGCCAGTGGTAGTGACCTGGGTGCCGCCTGGCGCAGCAAGTCCATCCCGCTTTGCGGCAGGCTCTGGTGAAAACCAGCGGCACCTTAGACTCCGCTCCCTCGTACGGTCCGAGTCATCTGCCACACAGTTCCAGCGGATCCACATCCACCAGGGTTCCTGTCTTCTGAAACGTGAGTGTTACAGTCAGGATACGTAGCAAGGGGTCAGATACACGGCAAGGCAAGACACAAGTAAACGCTTTCTCTTAGGCAATAAAGGCACTAAGATCCGGCAAGTATTAAAGGAAGTGTGGGGTTATATAGGGTCAAAAGAGACTAGCACCAATGAATGGTAGGTTGCCCCCTTAAAATTTAAAGAGCCAGCGCATGCACGCCCTATGAGGCAGGGACGAGTGCGCCGGCAGACACGGAGAGCGGAGGAGACAGATCGGCGAGGAGGTGAGGAGAGACCCGGCGTTCACATGCGTTCGCATCGCAGGATGCGAACCACAGCGGCACCGGGAGCAGAGATAGGGATGCGCTTGCGGTCAGCAAGTCCAACCGCAGCGCTGCCTGTAACAGTTCCCCGCCTTAGGTCTCCCCCTTTTTTGGGCCGCAGGAACCGATGAATCAGACCTTGGTCCAGTATGTTCTCTTCAAGTTCCCAAGATCTTTCTTCAGGCCCAAGCCCCTTCTAATCCACTAAGAAGAAGCGTTTTCCTCTGAAGATCTTGGTGGCCAAAATCTCTTTAACTTCAAAGATGTCAGAAGAACCAGAGACAGGAGTTGAAGAGACATCTCCATGAGAAAAACAATTAAGAATAACGGGTTTGAGGAGAGAGACGTGAAACGAGTTCTGAATTCATAGAGATGGAGGCAGATTGAGTTTGTAAGACACAGGAATAATGCGTTGCATGACTTTGAAAGGACCCAGGAAGTGGGGGGACCCAATTTGTAGCTGGGAATCTTGAAATTAATATACTTGGCGGATAACCAAACTTTGTCACCAGGTGAAAAGATCGGAGGAGGTCTTCTCTTTTTCTCTGCCTGCGATTTCATGCGGGTGGATGCAAGAATTAAAGAGCGCCGAGTTTCTTGCCAAATAGAAGAAAAGTCCTCTAACAGAATATCCACTGTAGGTACTTCAGAAGGAACAGGTAGAGGAAGAGGAGGACGAGGGTGACATCCGTAGACAATGTAGAATGGGGAAGTTTTAGTAGCTTCAGAGTCCCAGTGGTTATATGAAAACTCAGCTCAAGGAAGCAGATTGGCCCAATCGTCTTGCCGAGCAGAAACAAAATGACGAAGATAATCTCCGAGAATTTGATTTACCCTCTCTACCTGACTGTTGGACTGGGGGTGGTATGCAGAAGAGAAGTCAAGCTTGATCTTGAAATGAGAACAGAGAGCTCACCAGAATTAGGAAACAAACTTAACCCCATCGATCAGAGACAATGTGAGATGGTGGGCCATGCAAACTAAAGACATGTCGAAGGAATTGATCCGCCAGTTGTGAAGCAGAAGGAAGTCCAGGGAGGGGCACAAAATGAGTCATCTTGGAAAAACGATCAATGACCACCCAAATGACTGTGTTTTGCAGGAGGGAGGCAGATCGGTGACAAAGTCCATAGCAATGTGAGACCAAGGGCACTCCGGGATAGGCAAAGGAAGTAAAAGACCCCCAGGCTTGAGCTGAGGAGTCTTGTCACAGGCACAGGTCGTACAGTAACGTACAAAATCAGTGACATTACGCTCCAGGTTCGGCAACCAGTAATGTCGGGTGATCAATTGAATAGACTTCCGTACTCCAGCATGCCCGGCTAGTAAAGAAGAATGGCCCCAATACAACACTTTGCGTCTCAGACAAGGAGGCACAAAACACTTTCCGGGAGGGACTTGCTGAAGAACAACAGGCACCACCGTAATTATGCGTTCAGGAGGAACAATATGCTGAGGAGCAGAGTCCAGACCTTTTAAATCAGAAGCTCTAGAAAGAGCAACAGGTCTGACATTCTTGTCCACAGGTCCAAAATGAATAAAGAAATTTAATCTGGAAAAGAAAAGAGACCATCTGGCCTGCCGTGGGTTCAGATACTGTGCGGACTGAAGATATAGAAGATTTTTATGGTCCGTATAGGATTATACTGTGCGGACTGAAGATATAGAATATTTTTATGGTCCGTATAGGATATTGGAAGGATGAGTTGATCCTTCCAATAAGTGATGCCACTCCTCTAAGGCAAGCTTAATGGCCAAGAGTTCCTGTTCTCCAATAGAATAGTTTCTCTCAGCAGGCGAGAACGTCTTAGAAAAGAAGTCACCATGCTGACACCTGCTGCCCATATCAGGAACTGTCCAGAGAAAGAGAAAATCCCCATTGCAAACCTATGCTGCTCTGGACAGTTCCTGAGACGGGCAGCAGGTGTCAGCAGAGAGCACTGTGGACAAGACAAAAAAGAAATTCAGAAAGTATAGAATTTCTTCTGTAGCATACAGTTGCTAAAAAGTACTGGAAGGGTGAAGATTTTTTAATAGAAGTCATTTACAAATCTGTTTAACTTTCTGGCACCAGTTGATTTAAAAAAAAAAAAAATAATGTTTTCCACTGGAGTAACCCTTTAAGCCGGCTCCTACTGAAGAGACGTCTACTTCAAGAAAGAACAGCTTTTCTGAGTCTGGTCTAAACAGAACAGGTGCAGAAGCTAAGGCAGATTTCAAATGGGTAAAAGACTCTTCTGTCTCTGGGGACCAGGACTTCGGATTACTGTTTTTCTTGGTGAGAGCCACAATCGGAGCAGTCAAGGAGGAGAAATGTGGAATGAACTGTCTATAATAATTGGTAAATCCAAGAAAACCTTGTATGGCTCGTTGGCCAGAAGTTCGTGGCCAATTGAGTACCGAAGACAACTTGACTGGATCCATCCGTAGGCCTTGGCTAGAGACAACATAACCCAGGAACGGAAGACTCGTCTTCTCAAACAGGCATTTCTCGAGTTTGGCATAAAGATGATTATTACGCAGGCGATGTAAGACCTGGTGCACATGAGTGCGATGCATCTCCAAGTTGTGAGAGAAAATCAAGATGTCATCTAAATAGACCACAACACAAGTGTAAAGAAGGTCCCGAAAGATGTCATTAACAAATTCTTGGAAGACAGCCGGGGCGTTACAGAGTCCAAATGGCATCAATAAGTACTCAAAGTGCCCATCACGTGTATTAAAAGCCGTCTTCTATTCGTCTCCTTCTGGAATCCTGATTACATTATATCCTCCTCGCAGATCAAATTTTGTGAAGACCTTAGTGCCCCGCAGACAGTCGAAGAGCTAAAAAATGAGAGGTAAAGGATACCGATTCTTGATCGTAATTGTAGTGAGACCACGGTAGTCAATGCAAGGGCGAAGAGAGCAGTCCTTCTCCACGAAAAAGAATCCAGCTCCAGATAAAACCCTTCTGGAGATTCTCCTTAATATACTGAGACATGACTTGCGTTTCAGGCACCGACAGGGGTAGATTCTTCCCTGGGGAGGCGTAGTATGAGGCAGAAGCTCAATAGGACAATCAAAGGGTTGATGTAGAGGAAGACTTTTGGCCTGTTTCTCGCAAAACACATCAGCAAAGTCCTGATAAGTAGAGGGCAAAACCGGCAGAGATGAAGGGGAAGGAAGAGAGCGCTTCAATTGTGGTGCCAAGAGATTTTGACACCCTTGACCCCAGCGAGAGACTTCACCAGTTTGCCAATTGAGAACCGGTGCGTGAAGTTGCAACCAAGGTAAACCCAAGAGAACCGCAGAAGTACAAAAGGGAAGCACATAGAACATGATCTTCTCTTTGTGTAAAATTCCAACGTGCATTGTCAGAGGATCCGTGCAGTATTGTACCGCGAGGTTCAAACTGATGAAGGAGATGTATAGGGGTTTTCTGAGCTGTGTCACCGGAAGACGATGCTTGTGGACCAGGGATGCATTGATGAAATTCTCTGCAGAACCAGAGTCCAAGAAAGCAGAGGCATGACACGAGGTCCTGGAAGAGGTGAAGATTTGGACCGACATAGACAAACGAGGAGAGGAGATATTCTCAACTAGGGACGCCTCTCCAACGTGCCCTAGGTGCATGCGTTTCCTGGACGAGAAGGACAAAGGGGACAATTTTTGAGGAAATGTTCCAGATTGGCACAATAGAATCAAAGATTTTCCTCACGTCAGTGTAACCTCTCATGCTGTGATAGGTGAGCGCGGTCCACTTGCATAGCTTTTTCAGTAGGAGATAAGGCAGGTGACAGAGGAGTCCGCTGGAACACCAGTGCCAGTCGAGGGAAACTACGAGTACAAGCAGGTTCCCGCTCGAGATGAATTTCCTCTTGCCTCTCAGTGAAGCCCACATCAATACTAGTGGACAGGAGAATGAGTTCACTCAAGGTAGAAAGAGGATCCCGTGCGGCAAAGCTTCTTTGACCCTGATGGAAAGGCCTTTTTTTGAAGGTGGCACAAAGGGCTGCATTATTCCAGTCAAGTTCAGAAGCCAGGATGTGAAATTTGACTGCATATTCGCCAACAGAAGAATCCCCTTGGCGGAGGTTCAGAAACGCAGTTTCTGCAGAAGAAGACCGAGCAGGCTCTTCAAAGACACTGTGAAATTCAGAGAGGAAAGCTTACAGGTTGGTAGTCACTGGGTCGCTTCTGTCCCAGAGAGGAGTAGCCCAGGCCAGAGCCTTACCAGAGAGCAAACTATCCACGAAGGCCACCTTGGCATGTTCCGTCAGGAACTGATCGGCCATCAGTTTGACATGCATGGAGCACTGTGTCAGGAATCCCCTGCACAATTTTGGATCCCCTTCATACTTCGTCAGCAGGGATAAACGAAGTTTGGGACCAACGGATGCTGCAGACACCGGAGAAACCACTGGAGCAGGTTGCGGCTGTTACTACTGTTTCTGCTGCTGCTGTAGTTGCTGCTGCTGGACTGTGAGGAGCTGCTGCATCATCGCAGACAGTTGATTCAACTGCTGCACTTGTTGCAATTTGCTGGGACTGCTGGGCCACAATAGAAGTGAGGTCAGGTACATCCAGCAAAGGCACCCCGGTGGCCGAGGCACCCAGGCGGGATCCATGGCCAGATCTTACTGTTACGGCTGTGGTGAGGTGGATTCACTGACCTGTGAGGATGATGGCATGGGCCGTACCAGGGAGCAGAGTCTAAGGTGCCACTGGTTTTCACCAGAACTCACCGCAAAGCGGGATGGACTTGCTGCGCCAGGCGGCACCCAGGTCGCTACCCCTGATACGATTCGTCCCAACAGGCAGCCAAGATATAACGTGGCACAGGAAGGATGAGGCACAGATGAAGTTTGGACAAACTGGAGGTCTGGGCTGGCGGCAATGATGCAAGGTCAGGTCACGTAGAAAGAGGTCAGAAGGCAGGCGGCACAGGAGCAAGGTCAGGATACATAGCAATGGGTCAGATACATGGCATGGCAAGACACAAGTAAACGCTTTCTCTTAGGCAATAAAGGCACAAAGATCCATCAAGGATTAAAGGAAGTGTGGGGTTATATAGGGTCAAAAGAGACTAGCACCAATCAATGGTGCGCTGGTCCTTTAAATTTTAAAGAGTCGGCGCATGCGTGCCGGCAGGCATGGAGAGTGGAGGAGACAGAGCGGTGAGGAGGTGAGGAAAGACCCGACAGTCGCATGCATTCGCATCGCGGGATGCAAACATCAGCGGCGCCGGCAGCAGAGACAGGGATGCGCTTGCGGTCAGGAAGTCCGACCGCAGCACTGCCTGTAACAGTCACTTCATGCAAACCACTTCCTGTTTTGTGCCTCAAGCTTCCTGTATGTGTACACTGCTAGAATGACCAAGAGGATTTTCTTAAAGCGTACCTCCAATGATGGTCCAGGCAGCAGGAAATCTGTTTAAATTCCCGGCCAAGACTAGCCCGGAGACTAAAGCAATCAGGAGACGTCCTCTAGTCTTGCATGGGACTTTCAGCAGCATGTCCACTATGACATGGAGAAATGTGCAGCCAACAGGTCAAAATGACCTATGACCAATGACAAGCCAATGCTTGTTCATTGGCTGATCGCTGGCCCTGTTATACATGGCTATATCAGTTATTTGGCTGATCGCCCTCCTTGTGCAATAGAGATCTAAGGCTTTGCGGTGAGTAAGAAACATGCAAGATTTCAATATTGTTTTATAATATTGATAGTAAAATAAAAAAATAAGGAAAAAAGCATAATCGGAAATTCTTTCAAAAATATGTTTACCAAGTTGATTTAAACATTTACACAGATTTATCAAAATGTGTGAGAGAAAAAGTTGATCACAATTACTTATAGATCACCGCAGTGATCCAACAAAACCCTATTTCCCATATATAAAAACTTTGTACTTTATTAGTTTTTCTTCACACTTAGAACAAACAGATTAAAAATGCAGTGCCATTCTCTCCATACAGTAGAAACAAACAGTGCCAGCCTGGCTACCTGGCACTGCATTTTTAATCCGTGTGTGTGAAGAAAAACTAATAAAGTACAAAGTTTTTACATATGGGAAATAGGGTTTTGTTGGATCACTGTGGGGAACTTTAAGTAATTGTGATTACGGACGCAGCCCATTTGGGCCTTAAGGACGCAGACAATTTTATTTATACGTTTTCGTTTTTTCCTCCTCGCATTCAAAAAATCATAACTCTTTTATATTTTCATCCACAGACTAGTATGAGGGCTTGTTTTTTGCATGACCAGTTGTCCGCTGTAATGCCATCACTCACTTTACCATAAAATGTATGGCGCAACCCAAAAAATACTATTTGTGTGGGGAAATTAAAAAGAAAACCGCAATTTTGCTAATTTTGGAAGGTTTTGTTTTCACGCCGTACAATTTACGGCAAACATGACATGTGTTATTTATTCTTTGGGTCAATACGATTAAAATGATACCCATGATAATATACTTTTCTATTACTGTTGCACTTAAAAAAAAATCACAAACTTTTTAACCAAATTAGTACGTTTAAGATCCCCCTATTTTGAAGACCTATAACTTTTTCATTTTTCTGTATAAGCAGCGTTATGAGGAATTATCGGTTGCACCGTGATCTGTACTTTTTATTGATACCATATTTGCTGATATAAAACTTTTAATAAATTTCTTATAAAAAATTTTTGGAATAAAATGTTAGAAAAAAGCAGCTATTTTGGACTTTTTTTTTTTTACGTTCACGCCGTTCACTGTACGGTATCATTAACATTTTATTTTAATAGCTCAGATATTTACGCACACGGTGATACCAAATATGTATATAAAAAAATGTTAACACTTTTTGGGGGTGAAATAGCGAAAATGGGACAATTTCAGTTTTTATGGGAGAGGGGGTTTTTCAAATTTTTTAAACTATTTTTTTACTTTTATTTTTACACTTTAATAGGGGACTATTTATAGCAATCATTCGATTGCTAATGCTGTTCAGTGCTATGTATAGGACACAGCACTGATCAGTGTTATCGGTTATCTTCTGCTCTGGTTTGCGGGAAGGCAGATCAGAGCAGAAGACTCCCGGAAGGCAGCGGAGGCAGGTGAGGGGACCTCCCTCTGCCGTGCTGGAGGACAATCGGATCGCCGCGGCAGTGCTGCGGGCGATATGATCATCCGTTTAAGTGACCGCGATGCTGCAGATGCTGTGACCTGTATTGATCACGGCATCTGAGGGGTTAATGGTGGACATCTGCGGAATCGCAGATGTCCACCATTACCGGCGGGTCCCTGGCGGCTTTCAACAGCTGGGACCTGCCACGCATTATCCGGGCATCGCTCTGATGCCCGCGGTTATGCTTAGGACGTAAATGTACGTCCTGGTGAGTTAAATACCGCCTCACCAGGACGTACATTTACGTCATTCATCGTTAAGGGGTTAAATTCAACCGCCATATATAGGTCTATTGGTTGTTAGAGAAAAAGTTGAGAGATTATAGGGGAAATTTATCAAAACTTGTAGAGAGGAAGTTGACCAGTTGCCCATAGTAACCAATCAGATTGCTTCTATTTTAACAAGGCCTCTGCAAAATAAAAGAAGCAAATTGATTGGTTGCTATCGCAGCTAACTGCAACTAATGAACTTTTCCTCCCTATCTGCTTACAGCAACCAATCACAGCTAAGGTTTCCTATCTTAACAATCTTAACAAGCTCTGGTAAAGGGAAGGAAAAACTATGATTAGTTGCTGAAGGCAAAATCTCTCAACTTTTTCACTCATTGTGAAAAATCAGAGCCAATATGTTTTTTTCAGAAGACACATTCCCTTAAAACTTGTATTTCATATTTGTATTTTATGAAACAGCCAAGAAATTATAGTCAGGAAACGCCTGCCTGTGTGAATATAACCTAAAAAGCAAAAAAAACCTATGGAAATCTCTGTTAAAAGTTGCTACCGTATTTTTTGCCGTATAAGACGCACTTTTTCTTCCCCAAAACTGGGGGGGAAAAGTCGGTGCGTCTTATACGGCGAATACACCCCTATCGCGGCGGTCCCTGCGGCCATCAACGGCCGGGACCCGCGGCTAATACAGGACATCACCGATCGCAGTGATGCCCTGTATTAACCCTTCAGACGCGGCGATCAAAGCTGACCGCCGCGTCTGAAGGGAAAGTGACACTAACCCGGCTGTTCAGTCGGGCTGTTCGGGACCGCAGGGATTTCACTGCGGCGCTCCCGAACAGCCCGACTGAATAGCCAGGTTAGTGCTTACAGGACACCGGGAGGGACCTTACCTGCCTCCTCGGTGTCTTCTCCGTTCAGGGATCCCCTGTATGGCCGCCGCTCTCCTTCCTCGTTATCACGTCGTCGCGTACGTGCGTCGGCGTGCGTAATGACCTGATGGCGGCGACGGAGGGCGAGGATACCCGGCCGGCAGCAGAGACGTTCCAGAGCGACGGCGACACGGCGACAGCGATGGAGCGACATCCAGGGCAGCGGTGACGGGTCCGGAGCGGCGGGGACACG
Source organism: Hyla sarda (assembly GCF_029499605.1). Lineage (NCBI taxonomy): Eukaryota > Metazoa > Chordata > Amphibia > Anura > Hylidae > Hyla > Hyla sarda. The sequence goes on from NC_079197.1 coordinate 124,704,819, forward strand.
TGAGTATTACCTCCTATGCAGTGGTCTTCAATCTGCGGACCTCCAGATGTTGCAAAACTACAACTCCCAGCATGCCCGGACAGCCAACGGCTGTCCGGGCATGCTGGGAGTTGTAGTTTTGCAACATTTGGAGGTCAGCAGGTTGAAGACCATTATTGGGTTAAAAATCTTAAATTTTTTAGAGGGCGAAAAATACAGTAATTTGCTGAAATACTTTACAGGAGCCAGAATGTTTTTTTTTTTTTTTTTAAACTAATAATATTATGTGTTATATTTAGTAAATGAAAGCAGACGGGTGATCATGCTAGTGATTTATCATTGCGGGATTGTAACTTAAAGGGTAGCTCCCACCATCCTATTTTTTTTTTTGCTAGCCCGTTCCCCCCCCGCCTACGGCACTAGCCCGTTCCCTCCCTCCCCCCCGCCCCGCCCCGCCCCGCATACCCCGCTCCCTCATTACACTTGCAGTTACTGCAGAGTCCGGCAGCGGGCGTGCAACGAGGCGGCGATGTGCGGGAGGAGTGGCCTCCCAGCCCAGCCAGTGGCCGGGGAGCCAATGCGCTCGCTCCCGCCTGTCTGATTGACAGGCAGGGAGCGAGTGCAGCCTAACTGAAAAAGGACTGATTACCACTCCAAAATCAGTCCTTTTTCAGTAGCCGTTTTTTAAATGTAAATTAAACCTTTTTAATAAAAAAAAAATAATAAAAGTATATTAGAGATATGTTGTAGTACATAAGTACTACAACATATCAAAAAATAAAGTTGGTGACAGTGCCCATTTAAACTTTTTAGATTTAAGTCTTCTTCATGCTAACAAGAAACTACTGAAGATAATCTCTTAATGCTTAGAAAAGCCAGATCAATTACTATCATTTTCATAAACGTTATCGTGTTGTCTTTAGTAGACAATGAAATCATTTACCATTTTTCTTGAAATGACTTTGTCTGTTACAATAGTATATGCATCACATAAAGAGCAGAGTGACACCAAGTGCTCAGATGTTAAATGGCAGCAAAGTGGTGGGCAGCTGTATCTTTTCTATCTGCTACATCACATTTTAGTTGTGTGCTTCTGAATAAGGCTGTATTCATGCACGATTTTTGAGGATCATTTTGAGCATTTATTTTACAAGCAAATTGAATTCAACTGGGAAATAAAGTGCCCAAAGCTTAGTGGAACCATAGCCTGTATGTAAGAGTTTGAGAAAAGGTAAAAAACTGACACAGCTGGGTCAGATGAGTAACATAGATTGTTTTCATGCATAACATTAGTTTGTGCGTTCATTCAGTGAACTAAACAATAGTGGACTATATACTAGGCCTGTCCTACATTCCAGCCATTTACATAGATGACAGCTCTCTATCCCAACCCTCGTATAAGCTTGGAACAGCTCAGTCCATATTTACCTCACTGGGGTAAGAGCAATAAGATTGTTGCAAAATACCTCCGTATATCTTCATTAAGTTTGCTCTAGAGTAGGTTTTCGATTTATAGAGCCAATGTTCTAAAATGCCAATCCCTTGGAGGCATGCATTGGCTTTTTCTTGTAGCATGCAGAATTTAAAGTATCCTTGACATTAAGAAAAACTGCTAACAACTCACCGAGTAAAAAGTTATGATCGTCCAGGGGGAGAAGCGCGCACTTAAGCACTTCACTCCCTGGCTTGCAGTGATCTCTGCCCAGCTACTCTAGATGAACTCATAGACCTATTATCGGGCTGTCCAGAGAAGCTGGAAGGAGATCACTGGGGAAAGGCAACAATAAAGGGTGCAGAGGATGCACTTAGACTTTGCCTTAGGGGACCCATCTATCGGTAAGACAACACAGTACTGAAAATGGCATATAATGGTTGGGATTGGAGTGTAGGCTGTATGAGCCCTGCGTGTAGGCTGTATAAACCATGAGTATGAGTGTAGTTTGTATATACTCTGTATGTGAGCAAAGGCTTTGTGTCCCGAGTGTGAGGAGTGTGTGTAGGCTATATGTACTCTAAGTGTAAGTTTAGGCTGTATGTGTCCTAAGTGTGAATATAGACGTGTGGTACGCCTCGGGGGCTGCACGGTAGCTGGGGTGTTGCAGAGCAGGTATCAGGGGTTTATTAACCCTTGCCACTCGTGACGCCAGGGTGGGGGTTAAATGCTGAGGTAATGCTGGGCCTATCGCCTCCCTTCCCAAGAGCGATAGGTGAGTGCAGAATAACGGATTGTCCACAACCAGTGCTTAGCTGAAAACTTGTAGAAACTTTACTGAAGATTTTCTGTAACATGCAGCAGTAACAACAGTCCTGATAACACAGTCTATATACAGCTGAGCAGCGATTGACAGGTGGTTGGGACCTTGTAAGTTCTCTTTACTTTAGTAGGATTTTTTTAGCATAGATCCGCTGGATATAGGGGTAGGTTTAGGTCCAGTGATCTTGCGGAGTTAGCGGGGAATTGTAAGAACTCACAGTCTTTAGCGTAGGCCGAGGCCGCAAGGCTTTGGCCTAGTAATTGTCTTTGTAAGTTGCGGAGGTCCTACCTCATCCAGTGTCAGCAACCCAAGAGAGTGATTATTGGCTGCAGCTCCCTTATATGGGCAGGGGCTGAGTGGTTTTTGATTGTTCCATACAGCTGTCACTCACCGTTACATTGCATTGTGGGTGAACACCTGACATAAGAACCACCAAAGGTCCTTCAACAAACCATAGAGTTATGAACACCGAGTCACATAACCTAAGGTCCTGCAATGCTAACAGGTAGGCATTTAAATATACATATATACATTTATATTTAGATGAATATTAGCTAACTGAGGGGTGACAAGGGGCTAACTAGAAAAGAGGGACCCCACCGTTACTAGGAACTCTGACTTTGGGGACCTCTACCAAGGTACGGTATGCCATACGGTACCGGGACACCACAGACGGTATGTGCTCTAAGGGTATATACAGGTGGGGTGGAGGTTTTCAGGGGATCTGTGACAGCACCTCACCAGGGGCACATAAGCACTATGTACACCTTGTTCCTGATGCACCCCCCTCCCCCCCACACACACACACACTCTCCCACAGCCACCCTACCAAGGCAGAATCAATGGTTAAATAAATAACCTTTTACCAACAGAGTCCATGTCCCTATTACTTTGACATTAACATAGTTTGTAAAAAAAAAAGTTCTAAATTCCCTGGATATATTCCTGGGTGACCTACCAGTGTTATACTGGGCTTTAGAACTCTTAGGCAGTGTTATAGGCAAGTTTAAGGGTTATTTCTGATTTCCAGCTTCATCTTGAATTTATTAGCTTAAAGCCAAACTTTCTGACAATATTTAGCAAAGCCTCCAAACCAAATTTTTTACATTTTGCTCAACTCCACATGTCTGCTGCGACTTAAGTAACTGCTTTATAAGCATCACAAATGAAATTGCATTTAATTCATTCATTTCTTAGAAAATCCCTTTAAAAGCAAGAGAACAAACCCCTCTATGTTATCTATAGATTGTAAAGCAACATGCATTATGAAGACAATAGGAACTGGGTCATGGTAGCAGCCTATGGATATTTCTGTATATTGAACCCCTTGGTATCAATAAGTTTATCGACTACAGAATTGATCATAAAGTCTCCATGAGAAATTGTATTTCTAGAAACTTCTCTTAGCTGAAGCTTTAAACATGAAGGGAATATATACGATACAAGGGAACCTAAAATCTAAACAGAAATGTGTTTACAATTATCTTATTTATTAATAAAGAATGGACATTTAAGGGGTTGCCTTATTGGTGAATATGGGTGTTATAGAGAGGGTTTTTGCTTAAAACCCCTCTATTACCAAGAAATGATAGCTGCAACTAAGAACCCATATTGTCTACATGGTCTTCTATTTTTCTGTGGCCATGCAGGAGAAATTTGGAGTCTACAGTTTCTGCAGTTGGTAGCACCTCATTGAGGTTTCATCTTCTGGATCTGTAGTGATTAGCTCAATGCCAGTGGTTCCAAACTTAGTGGAATAGGGTTGTTCAGATATCACTGAACATTTAAAGGGGTTTTACGATCTGAGAAAGTTATCCCCTATTTACAGGATAGGGGCTAATTTGCATATTGGTAGGAGTCAGACTATAGACACCATTGCCAACCTGCAGAAAGAAAAAAAATGCAGCACTTACATTCATCCTCTATGGGTCTTTTTACCCCTTAATGACCAAGGAGGTATATTTAAGTCCTTGGCCGGCTCCCGCAATATTACGCGAGGTCACGCGGTGACCCCGCGTCATATCGGGCCGGTCCCAGCATGTATCTGAACCCTGGACCCGGAGCTAATAGCATGCGGCAGTGATAGGGGGGTTGCGCGCTATTAACCCTTTAGAAGAGGTGTTCAAAGTTGAACTCCGCGTCTAAAACTAAAGTGAAAGCTGCTTGACTGCTCAGTGGAGCTGATCGGGACCACCGCAGTGAAAATGTGGTGTCCCAATCAGCTGGGACATGAGCGGAGTTCCTCTTACCTGCCTCCAGCGTGTCCCTTCAGCGATTGATGCAGGCTTGAGCAATCGACCGCCGATAACACTGATCACTGCAAAGCTATGGCTTTGCAGTGAACAGTGCTGGCAATCAGTGTGTGCAGTGTTATAGGCCCCTATGGGAGCTATAACACTGCAAAAAAAAGTGTAAAAAAAAAAGTTAATAAATGTGATTTAAACCTTTCCTTAATAAAAGTTCAAATCACCCACCTTTTCACACAAAAAACCCATCATGTAAATAAAAATAAATATAAACAAATGTGGTATCGCCGCGTGCGTAAATGTCCGAACTATAAAAATATATCATTAATTAAACCACACGGTCAATGGCATACGTGCAAAAAAAAATTCCAAAGTCCCAAAAAACGTATTTGATATTGATCAAAAAGTCCGATCAATACAAAAATGGGACCCCTAAAAACGTCAAATCACGGCACAAAAAATTAGCCCTCATACTGCCCCATATGCAGAAAAATAAAAAAGTTATAGGGGTCAGAAGATGACTATTTTAAGCGCATACATTTCCGTGCATGTAGTTATGATTTTTTTCCAGAAGTGCAACAAAATCAAACCTATATAAGTAGGGTATCATTTTAATCGTATGGACCTACAGAATAAAGATCAGGTGTCATTTTTACGGATAAATTTACTGCATATAAACGGAAGCCCCCAAAAGTTACAAAATGGCATTTTTTCTTTGCTTTTTTTCGCTGCAGATTTGTGGGTAAAATGACTAATGTCACTGCAAAGTAGAATTGGTGGCACAAAAAATAAGCCATAATATGGATTTTTAGGTGCAAAATTGAAAGGGTTATGACTTTTAAAAGGTGAGGAGGAAAAAACGAAAGTGCAAAAACGGAAAAACCCTGCGTCCTTAAGGGGTTAAATGTTCAGCTTGGCAATGTTCAGAAGGCCTATAGAGGATGAATGGAGCAGTGGCTGCACCTGCACAACCCACTCCATTCATTCAGGGCAGCATTTCTACTTCATTCTGGTGATTGAAGAGGGCCTGCTAGTAAGGCACCCACCAAACCACAAGTTATCACTTATCCTGTGGATAAGGATAACTTGCTCATTTGGAAAAACCCCTTTAATATCTCCATTTGCGAGTTTGGCCTCATACAGCAAAGTATGACAGACATGCTATAGGAAGGGACAGGGGCTGAGGGTGAGTTACTTACATTACTTCACATTACTTCTCTGTTATGTTATGCTGCATATTTCAATCTAAACTAATTGACCAAACACAGCTTCAAATCTGCAGCTTCAAATCCTGCACATCAAATATGCACAGGATACTGTAAGTGTAGATTTAAAGGTTTCTGCAGTAATATCAGGAAGTATTACTTTACTGAGAGAGTAGTGGATGCATGGAATAGCCTTCCTGCAGAAGTGGTCGCTGCAAATACAGTGAAGGAGTTTAACCCCTTCAGGACCAAGCCCATTTTGGCCTTAAGGACCAGAGAGTTTTTTGCACATCTGACCACTGTCACTTTAAACATTAATAACTCTGGAATGCTTTTAGTTATCATTCTGATTCCGAGATTGTTTTTTCGTGACATATTCTACTTTAACGTAGTGGTAACATTTTTGGGTAACTTGCATCCTTTCCTTGTGAAAAATCCTAAAATTTGATGAAAAATTTGAAAATTTAGCATTTTTCTAACTTTGAAGCTCTCTGCATGTAAGGAAAATGTATATAACAAATAAAAAAATTTTTTATTCACATATACAATATGTCTACTTTATGTTTGCATCATAAAAGTGACGAGTTTTTACTTTTGGAAGACACCAGAGGGCTTCAAAGTTCAGCAGCAATTTTCCAATTTTTAACAAAATTTTCAAACTCACTATTTTTCAGGGACCAGTTCAGGTTTGAAGTGGATTTGAAGGGTCTTCTTATTAGAAATACCCCACAAAAGACCCCATTATAAAAACTGCACCCCCCAAAGTATTCAAAATGACATTCAGTCATCATTTTAACCCTTTAGGTGTTTCACAGGAATAGAAGCAAAGTGAAGGAGAAAATTCACAATCTTCATTTTTTACACTCGCATGTTCTTGTAGACCCAATTTTTAAATTTTTACAAGTGGTAAAAGGAGAAAATGTATACTTATATTTGTAGCCCAATTTCTCTCGAGTAAGCACATACCTCATATGTCTATGTTAAGTGTTCGGCGGGCGCAGTAGAGGGCTCAGAAGGGAAAGAGCGATAAGGGGATTTTGGAGAGTACGTTTTTCTGAAATGGTTTTTGGGGGGCATGTTGCATTTAGGAAGCCCCTATGGTGCCAGAACAGCAAAAAACCCTCACATGGCATACCATTTTGGAAACTAGACCCCTTGAGGAACATAACAAGGAATAAAGTGAGCCTTAATACCCCACAGGTGTTTCACGACTTTTGCATATGTAAAAAAAAATAATTTTTTTTCACTAAAATGTGTGTTTCCCCCCAAATTTCACATTTTTCCAAGGGTTAATAGCAGGAAATACCCCCCAATATTTGTAACCCCTTCTCTTCTGAGTATGGAGGTACCCCATAAGTTGACCTGAAGTGCACTATGGGCGAACTACAATGCTCAGAAGAGAAGGAGTCATATTTGGCTTTTTGAGAGCAAATTTTGCTCGGGGGGCATGTCGCATTTAGGAAGCCCCTATGGTGCCAGAACAGCAAAAAATACCCACATGGCATACCATTTTGGAAACTAGACCCCTTGAGGAATGTAATAAGGAATAAAGTGAGCCTTATTACCCCACAGGTGTTTCACGACTTTTGCATATGTAAAAAAAAAAAAAAAAAATGTCCACTAAAATGTGTGTTTCCCCCCTAATTTCACCTTTTTGCAAGGGTTAATAGCAGAAAATACCCCCCAAAATTTGTAACCCCATCTCTTCTGAGTATGGAGGTACCCCATAAGTTGACCTGAAGTGCACTATGGGCGAACTACAATGCTCAGAAGAGAAGGAGTCATATTTGGCTTTTTGAGAGCAAATTTTGCTCGGGGAGCATGTCGCATTTAGGAAGCCCCTAAGGTGTCAGAACAGCAAAAAAAAAACACACATGGCATACCATTTTGGAAACTAGACCCCTTGAGGAACGTAACAAGGGGTACAGTGAGCATTTGCCCCCCACTGGTGTCTGTCAGATCTTTGGGCTGTACAAGTTTTCATTTTCACGGACCACTGTTCCAAAGATCCGTCAGACACCTGTGGGGGGTAAATTCTCACTGCACCCCTCATTACATTCCGTGAGGGGTGTCGTTTCTGAAATGGGGTCACATGTGGGTTTTTTTTCTGCGTTTGTCAAAACCGCTGTAACAACCAGCCACCCCTGTGCAAATCACCTCAAATGTGCATGGTGCGCTCTCCCTTCTGGGCCTTGTTGTGCGCCCCCAGAGCACTTTGCGCTCACATATGGGGTATCTCTGTAGTCGGGAGAAATTGCATTACAAATTTTGGGGGGCTTTTTTCCCTTTTACCTCTTGTGAAAATGTAAAGTATAGGGCAACATCAGCATGTTAGTGTAAAAAATAAAAAAAAATTTACACTAACATTCTGGTGTAGACCCCAACATTTCCTTTTCATGAAGGGTTAAAGAAGAAAAAGCCCCCCAAACCTTATAACGCAATTTCTCCCGAGTACAGCGATACCCCATATGTGACCCTAAACTGTTGCCCTGAAATACGACAGGGCTCCAAAGTGAGAGCGCCATGTGCATTTGAGGCCTAAATTAGGGATTTGCATAGGGGTGGACATAGGGGTATTCTACGCCAGTGATTCCCAAACAGGGTGCCTCCAGCTGTTGCAAAACTCCCAGCATGCCTGGACAGTCAACGGCTGTCCGACAATACTGGGAGTTGTTGTTTTTCAACAGCTGGAGGCTCTGCTTTGGAAACAGTGGTGTACCGGACGTTCTTATTGTGGGAGGGGGGCTGTGTAAGGCTATGTGTATATGTAGTGTTTTTAACTTTTTATTTTATTTTGTGTTAGTGTAGTGTAGTGTTTTTAGGGTACAGTCACATGGGCAGGGGGGGTTACAGCGAGTTTCCCAGCGCAAAATTTGCTGCATCTCAAGATGCGAGAAACCCACTGTAAAAGCCTCGCCCATGTGAATGTACCCTGTACATTCACAGGGGGGGGGGGGGGGGGGGGTGCACCAGCTGTTGCAAAACCACATCTCCCAGCATGCATGGTCTGTTAGTGCATGCTGGGAGTCATAGTTTTGCAACAGCTGGAGGCACACAGGTTAGGAAACACTGAGTTAGAAACAATGTTTCCCAACCAGTGTGTCTCCAGTTGTTGCAAAACTACAACTCCCAGCATGCCCAGACAGCTGAAGGGCATGCTGGGAGTTGTAGTTCGGCAACATCTGAAGGGCCAGATGTTGCTGAACTAAAACTCCCAGCATGCCTGGACAGTCAGTGCATACTGGGAGTTGTAGTTTTGCAACAGCTGGAAGAGCACAGATTGGAGACCATTATACAATGGTCTCCAAACTGGGGCCCTCCAGATGTTGCAAAACTACAACTCCCAGCATGCATGGTCTTTTAGTGCATGCTGGGAGTTATAGTTTTGCAACAGCTGGAGGCACACAGGTTAGGAAACACTGAGTTAGAAACAATGTTTCCCAACCAGTGTGTCTCCAGCTGTTGCAAAACTACAACTCCCAGCATGCCCAGACAGCTGAAGGGCATGCTGGGAGTTGTAGTTCGGCAACATCTGAAGGGCCAGATGTTGCTTAACTAAAACTCCCAGCATGCCTGGACAGTCAGTGCATGCTGGGAGTTGTAGTTTTGCAACAGCTGGAAGAGCACAGATTGGAGACCATTATACAATGGTCTCCAAACTGGGGCCCTCCAGATGTTGCAAAACTACAACTCCCAGCATGCCCAGACAGCCAAAGGCTGTCTAGGCATGCTGGGAGTTGTAGTTTTCAGACTCCTAGAAGCAGCAGTGAAGATCTTCACTGCTGCCTCTGAGGACCACATACTTACCCGTCGCTGCTCCTCCACGTGGCCGGTCCTGCCGCTGCTCCTCGGTCCCGCCGCTGAATCAGGTAAGTCCGTCGGTCCCCACGTGTTCCCCCCGAATGCCGCAGGTCCCCGTGAGCCCCTGCAGCCTTCGTCCCCCGTTCTGCCCGACTTCCAGGGGCGGGCAGTGCGGGGGATCTGAACTTTCACCCCAGATCACTGTGATTGGTCCACAGGGACCAATCACAGTGATCGCTGACCAGGACCATCAATTGATGGTCCTGGGGGTGAAGCAGAAGTTGTCCCCTGCTGGAAACAGCGGGACTTCTGCCAGTTAACCCGTGCGATGCTGCGCATCGCCGGGTTAACTGAATGTCATTTATAAATGCCGGGATGCGCGAACGCACTGCACAACCCGGCGTTTATATATGACATTCTGCGGGAAGGGGTTAAACATGCATGGGATAAGCATAAGGCTATCCTTCATATAAGAGAGATAAGAATAAGGCTACCCTTCATATAAGATAGTGATAGGCATAAGGCTATCCTTCCTATAAGATAGAAATAAGCATAAGGCTATCCTTCATATAAGATAGAAATAAGCATAAGGCTATCCTTCATATAAGATAGGGATAGGTATAAGGCTATCCTTCCTATAAGATAGAAATAAGCATAAGGATATCCTTCATATAAGATAGGGATAGGTATAAGGCTATCCTTCATATAAGATAGAAATAGGCATAAGGCTATCCTTCATATAAGATAGAAATAAGCATAAGGCTATCCTTCATATAAGAGAGTAGATATAAGGCTACCCTTCATATAAGATAGAGATACGCATAAGGCTATCCTTCATATAAGATAGAAATAAGCATAAGGCTATCCTTCATATAAGATAGAAATAAGCATAAGGCTACCCTTCATATAAGATAGAAATAAGCATAAGGCTATCCTTCATATAAGATAGAAATAAGCATAAGGCTATCCTTCATATAAGATAGAAATAGGTATAAGGCTATCCTTCATATAAGATAGAAATAAGCATAAGGCTATCCTTCATATAAGATAGAAATAAGCATAAGGCTATCCTTCATATAAGATAGAAATAAGCATAAGGCTACCCTTCATATAAGATAGAAATAAGCATAAGGCTATCCTTCATATAAGATAGAAATAAGCATAAGGCTATCCTTCATATAAGATAGAAATAGGTATAAGGCTATCCTTCATATAAGATAGAAATAAGCATAAGGCTATCCTTCATATAAGATAGAAATAAGCATAAGGCTATCCTTCATATAAGATAGAAATAAGCATAAGGCTATCCTTCATATAAGATAGAAATAAGCATACGGCTATCCTTCATATAAGATAGAAATAGGCATAAGGCTATCCTTCATATAAGATAGAAATAAGCATAAGGCTATCCTTCATATAAGATAGGGCCAGGGACTATTGATAGGATTCAGATTATTGGGCAGAATAGATGGGCCAAATGGTTCTTATCTGCCGACACATTCTATGTTTCTATGTGTAAATACATCCATAAAAGGTCTAAGGTAGTGGGTAGTTTGGATGCCTCTCCTAACAAGGTGCTTTGAAGGAGGGTTCTGGCATTGTATGCTTCATATGTTACTAGATCTCCTACTCTTTGCTTAGTTCTGAACTTCTAGTGGGAAGCAGGAGTACATTTGTAATGGGATGTGCTCTTCTAACTCACTTCTGGATATGAGTGTAAGCAGGCAATTGTATTAATCCATGATAAAGGAACAGTATGTCAGCTTGTAGGGTTTTTCAGTTACTCATAAGTGGATTGTGAGAACATCTTAAGTGGCTTGAAAATAAACAACCCCATTATTAACCTATAACACCATAGTCACTGATATTCCTACGTAGCTGATTAGCTCTGTTGCCCATCATACTTAGCAGTGACCTGTCTGTGGTCCATTAGACTTAGCTCTGACCTCCAAGCACTTCAGATAAAATGCTGATTTTGAATGCTCAGACTTCCAGAGCAGTCCCTGATAGGCAGGTGTTAACCACTGTACCATAAAATGCTGACTCCTGAAGTTTTATTTTATGAGTCAGGGACAGGAAACTATCGGTCTTGCTCATCAAGGCAGTGTTGTAACACTTATTTAGGTCATGTTTGTAGAGGAAACATAGCCTTTATCTTCTTTGCATAAGATGTTTCCTAAAGTGTTTTATCTATCTAAGACCCAGGTAGGTGTGATGAGATGGGGGGGGGGGGGGGGGTCATGTTCCCTTTTTATTGGCTGCCAGGTGTAAAGGAAGGCAACAGGTCACTTGGCTTGGTTAGGGAAGAAACGGGAGAATATCTGCAAATACAATCTTTGCTTCAAGAAAGCCAAGCTAATCTTGTGAAAATACTTTGAGTCAAAAGGACCAATGTATTAGGTGTCATACCTTTACTGACTGACCACATCAGATTATATTTACACGCGTTTGAAGTACAAAGACCTCTTCCTTAGATAAGTTTACAAATGAATGTCTGAAAGAATAGCACAACCATTACAAGATGTCACATCACAACAGTTGTACAGGTGACAGGGAGGGTAAGGAATACATAATCAAGATAAGCCAAAATAATACAATACAGTGACCCGCCGACCTAAGATGGCCCCGACATACGATCATTTCAACATACGATGGCCTCTCAGAGTCCATCGCATGTTGAAGGCAGCATCAACATACAATGCTTTTGTATGTCGGGGCCATCGCATAAACAGCTAACCGGCAGCACAAACTGCTTCAGCTGCCACAGGATAGCCGTTTACGGTGCCCCGTGTGGTCTGCTGATGATCACTTACCTGTCCTTGGGGCTCCTCTTCGGGATCCTCTGCATCGTTGGCGCTCTCCATCGTCGTCATCCCGTCGGTGCGCACGCCGTCCTGTCATCCAATAGGAGCGGCGTGCATAGCGATGTGATAGCGGCGACGGAGAGCAAGGATGCCGCGGAAGCAGAGGCCTTGCCGGAGTGTCGGCGACACCTCGGGGAAGTGGCGACAGCGTTGGACGGTGACATCCCGGGCAGCGGTGATGAGCAGTGATGGTCCGGAGCGGTGGGGACAGGTGAGTACAACTGTCCGGGCATGCTGGGTGTTGTAGTTTTGCAACATCTGGAGGTCCGCAGGTTGTAGACCACTGTCCTATACTTTACATTGCACGGATCCCTCAACATACGATGGTTTCAACAAACGATGGTCCATTTGGAACGGATTACCATCGTATGTTGAGGGACCACTGTATATTATTTTTCTTAACAAATGGAAGGGTATCAGATTATTTAGGAGTCCAGAGATCTGGGGTCTATCTGCTTTAAGCTGTAAAGTATGTCCATGTATCAGGTAATAAAACTTTCCTCTCTCTGTCAAATATCTTACATTTAGGGGTAATATGGACTGCAGCATGGAAGGGGTTACTACGGTATTACGTTTTTAATTTCTGTGGCTTCCACTTCTGATTTTGGCTTCCAAATGCTGACCAAAATACTGCAGAGGGAAACCAGCCTATGCCTGTTAACCATGGCTGCTCCATTTTCTCTTTGCAGAACTACCCCTTTTGACTTTTCCCAAGCAACTGCTCGGTGACTCCAACAAGCCTCCCTGGCTGCTTGGCCCAACACCTTTTGGAGACCAGTGGCTTTCCTAGTGCTCATTTACTAGTGAGCTTGCCCAACCGCAAAGCCTGTGGCTCTTTTACTGTCACCTGCCAAAAAAACTACAACAACAGGCTGCAGTGTAGGGTAATATTGCAGTCAGCCATACAGCACTTTACATATACAAATATATAGGGCAAGGTGGGTGAGCAAATTTCAAGTTAGTTTCTTAATATCAAACTGAAGCAACTCTCACTCTTAAGCTATTATATCCCACCAGTGACATCTTCTTCAAATTTTCCACCAATACCCACTGACCTTATGGTTGGAGCAATTTTTAGCCTGCCCCTTAACCCAGGCTAAAAGCATAGGGTACTGTATCCTACTTATGCCACCTCACTCTGCTTTTGACCTCAGAGTGAATTATTGTGTGCATCATTATCTGCATCAACCTCAATAAAAATAAAGAATGGCATCCCATGGGGCATGGACTCAGCAGGAGTTTGGGCAAGTAGACCCCTACCAATCATACTTTTTTGACAATTATGATGGATCGTTAGGCTGCATTCACACCTCATTTTTTACATACAGATGGGGGAGGGGCAAACCAGGCGCTCCCGTACCCCAGCCGGATCAGCCCGTGACTCCATTTACTTTAATGAGCTGACCGGAGTCAAACGGTGACTCCGGTCGGCTCAGTTTTGACCGGTATCCGGTTTTGGACCGGACCTAAAACCATAGTATACTACGGTTTTAGGTTCTGTCAAGGAACTGCATACGGGTCAAAACTGAGCAGACCGGAGTCACCGTTTGACTCTGGTCGGCTCATTAAAGTAAATGGAGTCACGAGCTGATCCGGCTGGGGTACGGGAGCGCCCGGTTTGCCCCTCGCCCAGCCGCAGCCTTAGATGAAAAACAAATTCTTGAAGTTAAAAGGTTCCTCTGTTGATCAGATTCTCAGCTTCATCCCTTTAATAAGTGAAACATGATTTACTCAACTTGTGGTTCCGCATCAATAAGGATTAAAGGCTCATTAACACAACTGGTTTACATGGCATCACAGGCAATAAGATGAATCAATGGTATAGGGAAGGAATAGGGCTGAATGCTTGTGATGTCAATATAAACAAAGCTGTCAAGCACTAGATTAAAGGAGTACTCCACTGGAAAACATTTTTTTCTAAATCAACTGGTGACAAAAAGTTAAACAGATTTGTAAATTACTTCTATTTAAAAATCATAATCCTTCCAGTACTTATCAGCTGTTATATCCTCCACAGGAAGTTCTTTTCTTTTTGAATTTCCTTTCTGTCTGACCATAGTGCTCTCTGCTGACACCTCTGTCTATTTTAGGAACTATCCAGAGTAGAAGCAAATCCCCATGGCAAACCTATACTGCTCTGGACAGTTCCTGATATGGACAGAGGTGTCAGTAGAGAGCACTCTGGTCAGACAGAAAGGAAATTCAAAAAGAAAATAACCTACTGTGGATCATATAGCAACTGATAGTACTGGAAGGATTAAGATTTTTTAATAGAAGTCATTTACAAATCTATTTAACTTTCTGGCACCAGTTGATTTAAAAAAAAAAAAATTGATTTCCAGTGGAGTACCCCTTTAACCTCATAAATCCAAAAGCCTTCCCAAAAATCCTCAACATCATCTATTTTCTCGAATGTGTAGTCTTTGAGCTTTTAGACTGGTGTAAGTAGAAGAAATCACTCTCATCAACACTAAAATATTGTTTTCTGTACTATTAATATAAAATGTATCAAACTTGATTTATTGCCCTCATCTAGATTATGGTGCTCTGATATACACAATAACACTCTATGGACGCAAATTATTACTAGATTTTTTAAGTCGCTGATCATGAATGAAGTGCAGTATCTTACTTTGAAGGGTTCTGATAATAAAGTGTGCTATTATTTTATTATTTGCAATAAATGTAGTTAATTTTTCAGGAATGTGTAATACACCTTTGTGCCAACCTCGTAAACAGGTGTCATATAGTTTTCACCTTAATAAGTGTGTAGGTGAAGCTCTGTAAGGCTGCTTCCTTGACGTCCCTCAGCAGCACAATGTGGGGTGTCTCCGCCCCTGTGTGCCAAATAGGACATGGGATTTTTTAATGATTAAAACAAAACAAACCCTAAGGATCTCCCCCCCTGGTATAAATAACCAGGCTCACACTAGGACAGTGAGTTTTTGTCTGTCCCAGTGTGAGCATGGACGTCCAGGCTCCCCCTATTTGCATTTACTTATCTTTTTTCTTCTTTCTTGCTCTAGATGTGGAGTCTGCCGTTCGGGTGCGCGCCGCCATCTTTCCTGAGCCGGGAGAAGACAGCGGGTCCCCCGGTCTAGGAGCACTTCCGGTTTCGGCGCCATTTTCCTGTAGCCCGGTGACTGTGCGGAACATCACTTCCGGAGGATGTTTTGATGCGGCCAGCAGAGGATTTTTGTCTTCACATAAGGAGGGCCTAATTTATTTGTATAGTCACAGATTTTAGGTAGTATTTAACTTATTATGAATAGCTTTGATTCTGCAGCTCATTTAATTAGTAGGTTCAATCTTTTTCTCTATCCGGTTTCGTGACCCGGAAGTGGGCAGGGCTTACTTTGGGCGCAGTTGTCGGCGGCTATTTAAACGCCCCCCCCCCCTTGCCTAGTTCGGTCTCTTGGAGCCAGAGGAGTAGTTTCTGAGCTACTAGACCGTATATTGCTATATTTCTGTGTGTTTGGTTTCTTACACTTACTAGACCTGAAGTTTAGGTACTCTTCCTATCTCTAGTTTAGGAATTTTTCTATTATACTTGGGGATTGATTTTTTTACTCTAGATATTTAATTTCTCTTATTCTTAAAATGTCATCCATGGAGTCAGGAGGTTCTGGAGGGTGCAGAGGTGCTTATGGGAAATCCTCCCATAAGAGGAAGCATTTAGAGTGTAACTAATGCAAGACTCTGCTTCCAGATGAATATGACTATCCCATCTGCTCCGCCTGTCGCCCTAGGTTACCACCAGATACTGAGCCTTCTATGCAGGATATGTTCTGTTGGGTCAAGGACTTCGTTTTCTCTTCCATCAAGCAGTTGAAGGACTCTCTAGCCACTGCTCCTCCTCCAAAGAAGAGACCCAGACGCGGTCATGCATTCTGATGAAGAGTTCAGAATTATAGAAGAGAAAGATCATCTAGTTCAGAGGAGGAAGAGCTGCAGGGAAAGATATATTTCCCTGTGGAAAAATTTCCAAAATTTATTAGAGCAGTGCAATCAGAGAATGCACTGGCCGTTCAAGAATATGCTCCTTCCACATCTAAGGGGCCCAGAGTATTTTCCGTTGATGACACTGTCCTAGATCTGATGAAAGCTGAATGGATCAACCCAGAGAAGGCACCTGTTATAAAGAAGAGATTTAAAACCCTTTACCCCTTGGATCAGTCAAAATCCAAGGATTGGGTTAACCCACCCAGGGTGGATTACACCATAGCGAAGCTATCTAAAGGAACCATTATTCCATCCAATGATGGTTCTAGCCTTAAGGACCCTATGGACCGTCGCATGGAGGTTACCCTTAGGAGGTCTTATACGGCATCTTCCAGCCAGTGTGCTGTAGGGAACACCTCCTTTGAGGTCTTAAAAGCAATGAAATCTTGGCTCTCTAAAATACAGGATGACATAGACTCTGGGGTCGGTAGACAAGACATACTTAGGTCTTTTAAGTATGTTAACCTGGGTATAGACTACCTATATGATTCTAACTGCCAACAAGTAAAGTTAGCATCCCGAAACATGGCTCTAACCTTTGCTACTAGGAGGGCTCTTTGGTTAAGGCCCTGGCCTGTGGACAGCCATTCTAAATATATCCTTGGTAATCTGGAGTTCAATCCGACCAAACTATTCGGTCCCGAGCTTGACACAATTATGGAGGAACTCTCCAACAAGAAGGGGAAGAACCTTCCATTATCCGAGAAGTCCTTTCGAGGGTGCTATAATCAATCCAGGCGGGATAGATCTCCACAAAGAACCAGGCAGTATAGAAATTCTGGACGTGCCAGAGGACCGGGGTCAACAAGTAGAGGTTCATCTAGAGCCAGAGGCTCAAAGAAGCCAGAGTTCTGACGCGAGATGTATGCCGGTAGGCGGCCGCCTTCAGTTTTTTCTCGAGAATCTCACCTAAATCCAACCAAGGAGATAACATTTCTGGGTTTCTTTCTAGATTCCCACAACATGAGAATCTATCTGTCTCCAGCAAGGAAGGACAGGATATCCAGGGGATATCAATTCCTTCGAGTCCCTCGCAGGGTATCTCTGAGGACCCTTATGAGATTCCTAGGTCTCCTATCCTCCTCAGCAGAAGCTGTCCTGTGGGCACTCTGGCACATGAGGCCACTCCAAGCAGAGATTCTTCAGGCTTGGGACAGGAGAATTTCCTCCCTAGAGACGTCTCTAAAACTGTCTCCCACAGTTCGCAGGTCTCTGTGCTGGTGGGCGATTCCCCAAGACGGAATGTCTCTTACGGAACCTCAGTGGTTACTCTTGACGACAGATGCCTCAGGATCAGGATGGGGAGCCCACCTGCTAGGAAAAAAGGTGAATGGAAATTGGAGTGCAGAAGAACTTTCTCTTTCTTCCAATATAAGGGAACTCAGGGCTATATACTATGCCCTTCTTCATTTTGCCCCCTTTCCGCTGGGACAAGCCGTCAAGGTAAGAGCAGACAACATATCGGCTGTTTATTACATAAACAGACAGGGAGGAACAAGATCAGTTCCACTACTCCAGGAGGTGGCAAGGATCTTTCGGTGGGCCAAACTCGAATTCTCAGACTTTCTGCAGTCCACATAAAGGGAGTCCACAATGTCATAGCAGACCGTCTAAGCAGAGGGCTCACAATACCAGGAGAATGGGCTCTGAACCAGAATATATTCCTTCAGCTCGTAGACCATTGGGGTCTTCCAGAGATAGATCTGATGGCCACAAGATCCAATTGCAAACTAGACAAGTTCTGTTCCCTTTACCCAGCGGACAAACCTCTTTATGTGGATGCCATGATGATTCTGTGAAATTTCAAGCTGGCTTACATATTTCCTCCAATCTCAATGATACCCAGGGTATTAATGAAGATCAGACAGGATCAGGCCTCGGTAATTCCCATCATTCGTTTTTGGCCAAAGAGATCCTGGTTCTCCCAGCTCATCCAGATGAGCAAGGGGATGTATTGGAAACTTCCTCCCAAGCAGAACCTTGTGTCTCAGGGCACTCAGTTCTGCCACAACCTCAGGACACTCAGTCTTACAGCATGGAGGTTGATAGGTCCTTACTAAAACCAGAGGGTTTTCGGACCGCATACTTGAAACGTTATCTCACTCTAGGAGTGAGGCAACTAACAAGACCTATGCTAGAATCAGAAAGATTTTTATCTCCTAGCGTGTCACTAACAAGATTGATGCTTCTTCTCTATCTATCCCATCAATTCTGGAATTTCTGCAGGACGGTTTTGATAAAGGACTTTCTCCAAATTCCATTAAGGTACAACTAGCAGCGCTTTTTGTAGCCTTACAGAGACGACTGTTTCAGGAACCAGTAATAAGGTCATTCATCAAAGCCATTACTAGAATTTGTCCTAGATGTGTGAAACCAGTTGCTCCCTGGGATCTGGCATTGGTCTTGCAACAACTGTGTGCTCAACCCTTTCAACCCTTAGAAGAAGTGGAACTCAGGTTCCTCACTCTTAAGATGGTGCTACTCTTAGCTGTCACCACCACTAAAAGGGTTAGTGAACTACAAGCCTTAGCTTCGGCAGAACCTTACACAGTGTTCTTGACTGATAGGGTCCTGCTGAGATTTCTTCCTTCTTTTTTGCCTAAAGTTGCCTCTTTTGCAAATATTAACCAGGTTATCTCTCTTCCACAGTTTCCTGAGTCTGGATCTTCTCAGAAGGACCTTGTTTCCCTGGATCTGGTAAGGTGTCTAAAGATTTACCTAGAAAGAACCAAACCCTTCAGAAAAGCTGAGAATCTTCTTATCTTATACCAGGATGTAAAGAAAGGTGCTAAGGCATCTAAACCTTCCATTTCTAGATGGATATGTGAATGTATAGACTTATGTTACACCTCTAGGGGTTAACTGCACCAGAGTTCACTAGAGCGCACTCCACAAGATCGGTTTCCGCCTCCTGGGCGGAACGTAATTCTGTTCCTCTGGAACATATCTATCAGTCTGCTACCTGGAGCTCTGCACTGACCTTTCTTAAGCACTACAGAGTTTATACTTTCTTATCCAGCAAAACTACTTTCGCTAGGTCTATTATAGAGTCTGCTATGCAGGAAACCCCTTCCTAGGGGTGATTCTTGCTAGATCCCCACATTGTGCTGCTGAGGGACGCTAGGGAAGACTACATTTGGAAAATTAATTTGTTTTCCCTTAGTCTCCTCAGCAGCACAAGCTTTCCTCCCTTATTTTTTGCTTTACTTTATAATTTACTCACTGTCCTAGTGTGAGCCTGGTGATTTATACCAGGGGGAGGTCCTTAGGGTTTTTTTTTTTAATCATTAAAAAATCCCACGTCCTATTTGGCTCACAGGGGCGGAGACACCCCACATTGTGCTCCTGAGGAGACTAAGGGAAAACAAATTAACTTACTACATTTAGTCTTTTACACTGTGCAGTATTGTTGTAGTTTTTGCAGCAATGGTAAAGCTAAAACCAAGTGCAGATTATAATAAATTAGGTCATGTAAAGAGAGGATGATACTGCTCTTTTTTTCTTTCTGAGTTCATTCCACACTAGGAGTGGAATACATAAAGAGTAGAAGTATCAACCATTCTTTATATTATTGCACACCTAGAGTATTTGGCACCAGGTCAAAATCCAATACCTGGTACCCTCAGCCTTATTGTTACCACATAACACATATTATACACAGACTAATATTCTCCCATTTACTGACCATATAGAAGTAGATTTTAGCAGTGACTCACAGGTAATGTTTCTTGGAGTTTTAAAGGTTAAACCTTCTTCAGGTCCAGTTGACTGGACCTGAACAAGAAGGTGTAACCTTTGAAACGCGTTGTCCTGCTATAAATTGCCATCCTTGATATAATAAAGATGGCATTGATTTACCCATCTGAAGTCTCCGGGAATACGCCCTCAGAGCCAAAAATTTGATTTTTCCTCCTGGTCCAGAAAGGTCAGCCCTGCCAGGTTCCTCTCTCTCCAGCTGTTTTCTCTGTCCAAAATGAATGGTACTCTTGGCTGTTGCTGCTGCTTAGTTATCAAATAGCACACTAAAAAAAAACTATTTAAAAAACAAACAGTGTTTTCCTGCTTTTTATGTACCTACAGTGTATGTTCAGCTGTTCAGTACCTACAGGAGCAGGTTTATCCCTGTTCAGTACCTTCAGGAACAGGGACACTTGTTTCTGACAGGAGACCCTGCTCCTGTGTATAGTTTTCATGGTACTGTAATGAACAGTGAGACATACACAGTGTAGAGCATCATGCAAACTACATAGAGGAGGAGTGAACAGCTATGCCACTTACACTTCTTACAGTTTCTGTCACTGAGCAGGATGACATACTAAGTACAGAAACAGGGACTCCTGTAGGTACTGAGAGGGGAAAAATACACATCAGTTCACAGATATTGTCACCCAGCAATCTCTATTGGCCAATCATCCCTAACCACTGCTGTACCTGCTCCTGCTTGGACTGGCCAATAAAACTGTGAGGACCTGATCTGGGGACTGATCTAGGTGGTCTGGTATGGAGTTCATCTTCTCCCCCATTTTACTGCCAAACCAGGACTGTTGCTGAGACCTCCATTCCTTGACTCCTCTGCCTGCTGCAGTCCAACCGGCCCCTCCCTGCTGCCATTAGTTACTAAATACCCAGGCGGCCTTAACTGCTTATAAGTTGTATATCAACATATCCAAGCATTTACAAATTTAAACACCCATCTACCGCCTCATTACAATCTCTGGGCTGGGTGCTCTGAAAAAGATTCTAATTGATTCTCTCATTGCTAGTTCTGTCCCCATGTAAGAGCACATTGAATGAGTTGTGTGTGTGTGGTTATGTAATTGCTTTCATTATCCCAGACAACCTCTGACCAGTCTGCACATTCCTGAGCCCTGCATCTAACTGGGATACACATAGCAGTGTCTTCAGGGGGCCTCACAGAAGAGCCAAATGTGAAATGGTATATTTTTTAAAAGGGTTTTCTAGGGTTTAGGGATTAATGCTTTACCAGTTTATGAACGCTGTAACCTGTTTAAGTCCAAAAGGACAAAGCGAGATCTCCTGAGAAGTACCATACCCCCTTAAATCTAGAGCACTTTTTCCCCCCTGACCAATTTGTCTCTGATTACAGTCTATGGTAGATGCTCTCTCTAAGCAGTTTACCTTATCTGACTAAAGGCCACTTATTAGCACATTTTTCTGATGGATCATCTGGATACAGCACCACACTGCAGAGCATCACCATGACCATTACTGCATCATTGGAACTGATAAAAATGGGGGAGGTGCAGCATGTCTGGCAACAACAAGTGTTATTACATAGGATGAGAGTCGTTGCAATCTATGTAATGCTGCAACAGGGAGAGCAGCCATGCTGGGGACTAAGAATGATATAACAAGCCATGCTGGAGGCCAGGACTAAGAGGGAAAACCATGCTGGGGACTAGGAATAAGATGGGAGCCATGCTGGGACCAAGGACTGACACTATGAACCAGGCTGGCATTAGAAATGAGATTGCTAGCTATGCTGGGACCAAGGACTGACACTATGAACCAGGCTGGCATTAGAAATGAGATTGGGAGCTATGCTGGGACCGAGGACTGACACTATGAACCAGGCTGGCATTAGAAATGAGATTGGTACTTATGCTGGGACCAAGGACTGACACTGTGAACCAGGCTGGCATTAGAAATGAGATTGGTAGTTATGCTGGGACCAAGGACTGACACTGTGAACCAGGCTGGCATTAGAAATGAGATTGGTAGCTATGCTGGGACCAAGGACTGACACTATGAACCAGGCTGGCATTAGAAATGAGATTGGTATCTATGCTGGGACCAAGGACTGACACTATGAACCAGGCTGGCATTAGAAATGAGATTGGTAGCTATGCTGGGACCGAGGACTGACACTATGAACCAGGCTGGCATTAGAAATTAGATTGGTAGTTATGCTGGGACCAAGGACTGACACTGTGAACCAGGCTGGCATTAGAAATGAGATTGGTAGTTATGCTGGGACCAAGGACTGACACTGTGAACCAGGCTGGCATTAGAAATGAGATTGGTAGCTATGCTGGGACCAAGGACTGACACTATGAACCAGGCTGGCATTAGAAATGAGATTGGTAGTAATGCTGGGACCAAGGACTGACACTGTGAACCAGGCTGGCATTAGAAATGAGATTGGTAGCTATGCTGGGACCAAGGACTGACACTATGAACCAGGCTGGCATTAGAAATGAGATTGGTAGCTATGCTGGGACCAAGGACTGACACTATGAACCAGGCTGGCATTAGAAATGAGGTTGTAGCTATGCTGGGACCAAGGACTGACACTATGAACCAGGCTGGCATTAGAAATTAGGTTGCTAGCTATGCTGGGACCAAGGACTCACACTATGAAACAGGCTGGCATTAGAAATGAGATTGGTAGCTATGCTGGGACCGAGGACTGACACTATGAACCAGGCTGGCATTAGAAATGAGATTGGTAGTTATGCTGGGACCAAGGACTGACACTGTGAACCAGGCTGGCATTAGAAATGAGATTGGTAGCTATGCTGGGACCAAGGACTGACACTATGAACCAGGCTGGCATTAGAAATGAGATTGGTAGCTATGCTGGGACCAAGGACTGACACTATGAACCAGGCTGGCATTAGAAATGAGGTTGCTAGCTATGCTGGGACCAAGGACTGACACTATGAACCAGGCTGGCATTAGAAATGAGGTTGCTAGCTATGCTGGGACCAAGGACTCACACTATGAAACAGGCTGGCATTAGAAATGAGATTGGTAGCTATGCTGGGACCAAGGACTGACACTATGAACCAGGCTGGCATTAGAAATGAGGTTGCTAGCTATGCTGGGACCAAGGACTCACACTATGAAACCGGCTGGCATTAGAAATGAGATTGGTAGCTATGCTGGGACCGAGGACTGACACTATGAACCAGGCTGGCATTAGAAATGAGATTGGTAGCCATGCTGGGACCAAGGACTGACACTGTGAACCAGGCTGGCATTAGAAATGAGATTGGTAGTTATGCTGGGACCAAGGACTGACACTGTGAACCAGGCTGGCATTAGAAATGAGATTGGTAGTTATGCTGGGACCAAGGACTGACACTGTGAACCAGGCTGGCATTAGAAATGAGATTGGTAGCTATGCTGGGACCAAGGACTGACACTATGAACCCGGCTGGCATTAGAAATGAGATTGCTAGCTATGCTGGGACCAAGGACTGACACTATGAACCAGGCTGGCATTAGAAATGAGATTGGTAGCCATGCTGGGACCAAGGACTGACACTATGAACCAGGCTGGCATTAGAAATGA
Source organism: Hyla sarda (assembly GCF_029499605.1). Classification (NCBI taxonomy): domain Eukaryota; kingdom Metazoa; phylum Chordata; class Amphibia; order Anura; family Hylidae; genus Hyla; species Hyla sarda. Next base: position 124,728,489 of record NC_079197.1, read on the forward strand.
GATTGGTAGCTATGCTGGGACCAAGGACTGACACTATGAACCAGGCTGGCATTAGAAATGAGATTGGTAGCTATGCTGGGACCAAGGACTGACACTATGAACCAGGCTGGCATTAGAAATGAGATTGGTAGCTATGCTGGGACCAAGGACTGACACTATGAACCAGGCTGGCATTAGAAATGAGATTGGTAGCCATGCTGGGATACTATTTATCAGTTGATAAGCAATGCTGGAGACAAATGAGAGGGGAGTTGTTTCAGGGACCAGTAACACATGATAAAAGTCATGATCTTTTGGCTCCTTCATCATTAATATTTTCTGTGTGTGCTGTACATGCTTGCTGACTCCATTACATGTTTCAATCTACATTCTAGTTCTTTCTTTAAGAGGACCACCTTGAACCATAAGTGGATTATGTTGAAACCCACTGAAGTCAATGGGTTCTGCTTGCGGAATTTCACACTGGGAAATCAAATAAAATTTTAGCTACGGAAAACAAGTTGCGAATGTGCTGCATGGATCATACCGTAAAGAGGTATTCCTGGATTTTTTTCTTCAGCCTTTGAGTCAATGAATTTATATTATTGTGTAATATACTTCTATTACCTCAGTGCTTTGTCCAGGTATCATGCACAGGACCCACACCAAGAAGTGCTTTAGTGCAAGTATTTTTATTTTACTGTTGTCTCCGACCTTTCCGAGTGGCCAGAGACAATATGTCATAAGCCCCTTGGTCTCCAGAAGAGTTTGGCTATGTTTCAGTGGGTACAGGTTCAGTGGAACGACCAAAGACATCTCCAACACGTAAGATCACACCAGAGTTATTCATGGAATATGGTAGATGGGGGCTCCGTTAAAGATTTCGCATTAGAGCCCAGAAGCTTCTTACACCTCTAGCTCTTAACTTTGGTGTTGATGGAGACGTTGAGACTACTATAACCAACAAGAGAAGCAACCAGGTAGATATAATTTGAACCCACAATATAAGCTATGTTATTTTTAATATATTGTGGGAAGACCCTGCTTATTGTACAATGCATATATACTACAGCTACTGCACACAAACATTACACATAAGATTTTTTGCTAATGGATCCTGTTGGTGTTGGAAATCAAATATCTGTGAGTGCTGGTAGACATTTATTTGACCTCCACTGTCGGGGCAAACATGGATTACAGTCACTTCTATTTCCTTAAGTGGTAAATAGTGCTGATGTGTCTGGCAGCTGCTCATCTCCCACTGCTCAATTGAAATGACAGACAATTACAGTATGCACTCTATAGAAAGGGAATTTAAAGGGACATTTCCCATTGAAATGTTTTATGACCTATCAGTAGATATATATTTATGTATGAAGTAGGGATCGACTGATATCAATTTTTTAGGGCCGATACCGATAATCTGTGGACTTTAAGGCTGATAACCGATAACATACCAATTTTCCGGCATAAGTTATTTCAGCTACCACTACCTGTTCCCGGGGTCCGCGCTACTTCTGGCTCTGGCGGTGTCCTGAGCTGTCATTGTGCGCACTGATGGTGAAATCGCGTTGAGGACGTCACTCGTCATTGCGCAGCACACAGCGTAACGCAGGACGCTGCAGGAGCCAGAAGTAGAGCGGACCCTGGGCCTCGGGAACAGGTAATTATAAAACTGGGGATGGGGGAGGCAAAGGGGCAGCGGCGGTCTCTGACCAGGGCGGTGCGGTCAGGGGTGCGGTGCGGGGTGCGGTGTGGTGGTGGGGATTTGCGGAGGGCAGGGCAATATCGGATTATCGGGGAGGTAATTGCCGATACCAATAACGTCCAAAATCGTGAATATCAGCCGATAATATCGGCCAAACCGATAACTGGTCGATCCCTAGTATGAAGGACGAGACGCAATAGATGCTACTATGAGATCCCTGATGAATCTAAACGGAGAAAACGCATAGGATCTACTATCTACAATGTGAACAAGTCCAAAAATGAAGATATTCACCCAAACTACCTGAAAAATGAGCTAAGTGGAACAAGTGCAATCAATTTATAATACCAGTCACAATAGCATATTATTACTGTGTTATGAAAAAGGTTGAAGTGAAATGGAGTACTGGGCAATAAATGCAATAAAAACTTTGAGCCATTAAAGAGCACCTTAAGGGTCAGGTGCAACGAATGGGATTATGTGCAATATGTGTAACACCTAGACTATGCACTTTGTATCAGCACTAAAGGCACAGGCACTTTACTATTGGTGGATTACAAGAATTGTAAATTAGTACAGTGTGTATGATAAACGGCTGTGCTCACTGTAGACAAGAGACTGTATATAGCATTGTACCAAAAACAAGCACTGATAACCCAGCAAGTAGGTGTGAAGGAACACTGCAAGAGACACAGCAAACAGGCTACACGTGAATGAATAAGGTAGCTATTGGTGGCCAACTACATATGGTTTAATGCTAATTAAAGAAAGTGGGATATATATCTTTTAAGGAGAATGAATAAAAGTGACGTTTTAAGGTTCCCTTGTTCTTGCAAATTGTGTTTAATACTGGGAGACCTCGTAAATTAAGTAATACGATAGAATTCATCAGTGACCGTACATATTTATGTTGCTTGGATTTGAAGTGAATGTTGACATTTTCCATTTATATTAAACAACTGTGTAGCTTGAAATAATACTCCTACCATTTTGGTACTATAGAGGGTGTGTAGACTCCTTTACATAAGATGTCCTGCTGCATATGACATAGATTCGATAGCTGGCTGCTCCTGACTTTGTTGGCTTTCTCCACTCTCCTTTCTCCCTTTTCTCAGTACAAGACATAGCAGCACTGAAGGGAAGAGGCTGTATAAGGAAGATCATAGCATGGAAATGGAGGAAAGCATCCACGTTTTTAGGGAGAGCAGATCACATACTGTAAGGCTGAGTTCACATTTGCATTACTTTTCATATTGTTCTGCTCCATCCTATTGTGGACACCAACAGAACAAATGAACACTAGATTTATGGGGATAAAGTGTTAATTCTTTCTGATTGCCATATTGGAGTTTTTTTTTATTTTATTTTTTATTTTTGCAGTGGTGAATCTTGTTTAAGGCCAGGCCTTGGGCGGGACTTTATTTGGGGCAATGACGCACCCACTTGCCATTCCCTTCCAAGCAATCACATGCAACTCCTTCTACCACTTTAGGAGTAGTGATGAGCGGCATTGCCCATATTAGAATTCATGATATTTCGCAAATATATAGAGGAATATTCATCCTATATTCGTGAATTTCACGTATTCGTTATATTCGAATATGTGAATATTCACATATGTGAATATTCGCATATTCGAGGAAGAAAACAGTGAGGGGGTGGGCAACTTTACTATTGGTTGCTAGGGATGTTGTTGATAACCTCTGACAAGTGTATTTGCATCATTCTAATTGGCCCACAAGTGAAAAGAAGGAATATGCAAATAATCACATATGCGAATATGCGCATATATGAATATGCACATATGCGAATATTCACATATGCGGGAAAAAAGCAAATATTAGCAATTTCGAATATATAGTGAATAAATTCGCAATATTTGCGAATTTGCGATATTCACGATAAAAAATCGAAATGCGAATATTCGCGCCCAACATTATTTAGTAGTAGTGGATGCTGGTACCAGTGTGCTGCACGTGAGTGCTCTGAAGGGAATAGTGGTCCAGATGGTAAGAGGGTGACTGCCAAGGAAATTCAGCAGACGGTGCGCGGTGCAGCAGATTCCAATAAAAATAATGGGAGGCTACTGTAATGTCCGTTTTTTTTCTGTTTTGGTGTCTATTCAGATACTAGGTTTGTGACTGTACTGTTTTCTGTGCTATTCTCCCTAGCTAAGGAATAGTTAATGCTATTAGCCAAAGGGAACTCAGGCGTGGTTTTAAAACCCGAGCTCTGCTGAACTCTGTGCTGGTGATTAATATATTACTTTGATTATGTTTGCTATGAATGTCTTTTTTTTTATCATGGTTATTATTCCTGTTCATGATATAGATTTTAGCCTGCTTGGTTTTAGTACATCTGTTGGCTGTTAGGATTATGTATGTCCGTTCTGCTTTATCCTTGTTATCTTAGTCTATGTTCATACTGTTAGTCTTGTGCTTTTACCCGTGCTCTGTATTTAGTATCCTTACCCGTATTCCTCCATGTTATGGAATTTGGTTTTGTCATATTCCTGTTTGGTATCCTGACCTGTATTCCTCCATGTTTTGGAGTTTGACTTTTGCTCTTTACTCTGGAGTCTATTTAGACTCGTCCTGTTTCCTTCTAGGCCAGTATCCTGATCACACGGTGGAGTGTGTCTGCTGGCTAGGAGTCTATTTGGCTTTGGTATTGATGTTCCTCCATGTTTGGAGTGGGGAGTCTAGTTTGTTGTTTGTTCAGAGTCCAGTGTGAACTGTGTTCTATGCTTACTGACCTGTTTAGTGTTTGACATTCAGTACATCTGTTCATCCCCCTGCATCTCCTGGTTTAGGCTGTATACTTATTCCATACCTAGTCTTGTTCATTTATTCATATCTGCCATTTATCTTGATTTTGGTTTCTGAACTGTATGTTAGTATGCTCTATCCTGCCCTGTTTGCATATTTATATTCTGTCTGGTTTATCTGGTTGTTTTCCCGTTACGCTTCTGACCCGTCCCCAACTATGTACTAAATTATTTGTGTACCTTTTTGCCCACTGCACTTTAGCAAAAGGAGGGACCGGCTCCAAGTTGTCGATCCGCCGTTTAGGGTGGATGGGCAAGTAAGCCATTTGCACCACAGTGAAATTCTGTAGTGCAAACATGCCCTGCAGTTCTGGGGAAAGCTAAATTCCCCTGCCACTAATGTAAAAGGGATGTTCCCAATTTTACTTCATCTAAAAGAATTGATTAACCCCTTAAGGACACATGACGTTCTCATACGTCTCCATTTCCGAGTCCTTAAGGACACATGACGTATGAGAACGTCATGTGCTTTCCCGGCCCCCCGCAGCCATCTTGAGCGGAGCCGGTGCCCAATGCCTGCTAAAATCGTTCAGCAGTCATCGGGGCATATCGCCCAGGGGGGTCATGATGACCCCCCATGTCGGCGATGGCCGCAGATCGCTGGACAATTCAGTCCAGCGATCTGCGGCGGATTCCGGGTCAATCGGGTCTCCAGTGACCCGGAATTACTGGCTGATCGGGGCCGTCTCTGACAGCCCCGAACAGCCATAGCCAGCAGGAGTGAGGTGGCACTGGTGCCACCTCATGATCGCCCTGATTCGTCGGACAGTTTACCGGCCGACCAATCGGGGCACCTGCTGCGGGTGTCACTCCCGCAACCAGCTCCGCCCCTCTTCTGGAGGACGTGAGCGGGTGCGGGACGTGGACCCCGGGAGCTGGGGACCCTGATCCCTAACTCAGTGTTTCACAACCGATGTGCCTCCAGCTGTTGCAAACTACAACTCTCAGCAGTCACCGTACACCATGCACCGTACATGCTGGGAGTTGTAGTTTTGCAACAGCTGGAGGCACACTGGTTGTGAAACACTGAGTTAGGTCACAAACTCAGTGATACATAACCAGTGTGCCTACAGCTGTTGCAAAACTAAAACTCTCAGCATGTACAGTCTGTCTGCGCATGCTGGGAGTTGTAGTTTTGCAACAGCTGGATGTTCCCCCCCCCCCCCAATGTGAACGTACAGGGTACACTCACATGGGCGGAGGTTTACAGTAAGTATCCGGCTGTAAGTTTGAGCTGCGGCAAATTTTCTGCCGCAGCTCAAACTGCCAGCGAGAAACTACTGTGAACCCCCGCCCGTGCGACTGTACCCTAAAAACACTACACTACACTAACACAAAATAAAATAAAAGGTAAAAAACACTACATATACACATACCCCTACACAGCCCCCCTCCCCAATAAAAATGACAAACGTCTGGTACGCCACTGTTTCCAAAAAGGAGCCTCCAGCTGTTGCAAAACAACAACTCCCAGTATTGTCGGACAGCCGTTGACTGTCCAGGCATGCTGGGAGTTTTGCAACAGCTGGAGTCACCCTGTTTGGGAAACACTGGCGTAGAATTCCCCTATGTCCACCCCTATGCAAGTCCCTAATTTAGGCCTCAAATGCGCATGGCGCTCTCACTTTGGAGCCCTGTCGTATTTCAAGGCAACAGTTTAGGGTCACATATGGGGTATCGCCGTACTCGGGAGGAATTGTGTTACAAATTTTGGGGGGTATTTTCTGCTTTTACCCTTTTTAAAAATGTTAAATTTTTGGGAAAACAAGCATTTTAGGTAAATTTTTTTTAAATTTTTTTTACATATGCAAAAGTCGTGAAACACCTGTGGGGTATAAAGTTTCATTTAACCCCTTGTTACGTTCTAACCGAGGGGGTCTAGTTTCCAAAATGGTATGCCATGTGGTTTTTTTTTTTTGCTGTCCTGGCACCATAGGGGCTTCCTAAATGCGGCATGCCCCCAGAGCAAAATTTGATTCCAAAAAGCCAAATGTGACTACTCCTCTTCTGAGACCTGTAGTGCGCCAGCAGAGCACTTTTCACCCCCATATGGGGTGTTTTCTGAGAAGAGAGAAATTGGGCTTCAAATTTTGAGGGGTATTTTCTGCTATTACCTTTTTTAAAAATGTAAAATTTTTGGGAAAACTGCGCCCTCCGAATACTTTACATAGACATATGAGGTATTTGCTTACTCGAGAGAAATTGGGATACAAATACAAGTACAAATTTTCTCCTTTTACCACTTGCAAAAATTCAAAAATTGGGTCTACAAAAACATGTGAGTGTAAAAAATGAAGATTTAGAATTTTCTCCTTCCCTTTGCTGCTATTCCTGTGAAACACCTAAAGGGCTAAAACACTTACTGAATGTCATTTTGAATACTTTGGGGGGTGTAGTTTTTATAATGGGGTCATTTATGGGGTATTTCTAATATGAAGACCCTTCAAATCCACTTCAAAACTGAACTGGTCCCTGAAAAATATCGAGTTTGAAAATTTTGTAAAAAATTGGAAAATTGCTGCTGAACTTTGAAGCCCTCTAGTGTCTTCCAAAAGTAAACACTTGTCAATTTTATGATGCAAACATAAAGTAGACATATTGTATATGTGAATTAAAAAATATTTTTATTCGTAATATACATTTTCCTTACAAGCAGAAAGCTTCAAAGTTAGAAACATGCAAAATTTTCAAATTTTTCATCAAATTTACGGATTTTTCACCAAAAAAGGATGCAAGTTACCATAAAATTTTACCACTATGTTAAAGTAGAATATGTAACGAAAAAATAATCTCTGAATCAGAATGATAACTAAAAGCATTCCAGAGTTATTAATGTTTAAAGTGACAGTGGTCAGATGTGCAAAAAACGCTCCGGTCCTTAAGGCCAAAATGGGCTTGGTCCTGAAGGGGTTAAATTGCAGTTAATGAAACAAACTTTATGCATCTTACATTTAAATTTACAGAATATGCAACCTGCAGTTTTCAACTCAAACTGGAAATGCTTTACAGATGTCAGTTATTTGGTTTGGTGCTTTTATATAACTAATTAAAAAATTATTTTCAAATTGCTATACCACAATATTTTTTTTAGAATTGTTAAAGGGGCACTCTCATCTGGCTGATTACCTTGGCTGACTGAAGTTGGCTTCCCCGCTACAATTACAAATAAAAAATCTACTGTGTTTTATGAACACTACGTTTGTGCTGTGTTGTGCTGCTTTTATTATTAGGATAATAGCCAATTTAAAGGGGTGATCCAGGAAAAAACTTTTTTTTTATATATATATCAACTGGTTCCAGAAAGTTAAACAGATTTGTAAATGACTTCTATTAAAAATTCTTAATCCTTCCAGTACTTATGATCTGCTGAAGTCGTGTTGCTCTCTGATGACACCTGTCTCGGGTACTGTCCAGAGTAGAAGCAAATCCCCATAGCAAACCTCTTCTACTCTTTGCAGTTCCCGAGACAAGCAGAGATGTCAGCAGAGAGCACTGTTGCCAGACAGAAAAGAGCAACTCAACTTCAGCAGCTGATAATTATTGAAAGGATTAAGATTTTTTAATAGAATTAATTTACAAATCTGTTTAACTTTCTGGAGCCAGTTGATATAAAAAAAAAAAGTTTTTTCCTGGAATACCCCTTTAATAAAAGTCACCAACGGTCACCCAGTTCCCCTTCATTCATTCGTACTGCATTTGTTGTGGTTTGTGACGCAAAAAGGGACCTTTGTGCTATTTTGATTCCAATATATTTCATTTTAATCTAGTGGTACTTTTAGAGAATGCACACTATATGAATTCCATTTAAAGGGGTAAGTTAGAAAAAAAAACTGTACTATTGGATTTTACCTCTAAGCCTGCAGATGTCTTTTTGTTCGTCCTTTTTACATTGTTTAGTTTTTGGCCCAGGTAAATACTGTAGGACATACACAAAAGACACTGCACAGGCACTGGCAAAATGCACAAGTATTTGTGGCTCTCACTGTGTCCACACACCTTCACGGGTTGCAGGTTCCTCATGTTTCCATTCTTAAAGGTGTACTCCACCCCTAAACATGTTATCCCCTATCCAATGGATAGGGGATAACATGTCTGACCACAGGGGGTCTGTTCACCGGGGACCCTTACAATCTCCGTGGGGACAACATGTCTAGGGGCGAAGTATCCCTTTAATTAAACCTAATTTTGCCTTTTTAGTCATGACTGATATATCTGCACGCAACCACTCTGTACATAACCCTTTGTTTTTTTTTTGGTGGTACAGCAAGGCCTCTCCATTTTTTCACAACATCTGTGAAGCAAATTGAGTTTTTTTGATTAGTCTCAACCTGTGACAATATTATCAGAGACTATGGTTTGGGGCATCTGGGAAACCTTTTCTTTTCTTCGGATAATATTCTCATTCGTCCTTCTCTGAATTATAAGTTGTGGATAAGCTTCTAGTCATTTTGCATTGGCAGGGTTTCTGATTCTTAAAGGGGTACTCCGGCGCTAAGACATCTTATCCCCTATCCAAAGGATAGGGGATAAGATGCCTGATCACGGGGGTCCCGTGGTACACTTTGCACCCCTATATACTATACGGCCGGGGGAGGTGAGTAGTGATGCTATACATCACCCCTCATCTCCTTACACTCTGTGGACCGGGCGCTCAGCATCCGACCCACAGAGTGGTACCCAGAAGGCAGTGAGAAAACTGCAACAGGAGACAAAACTGGCTATTTCCACACACCAGGAAAAACGCCAGAAAAACTGCCAAAACGCAGGAAAAATCCATGGCAGTTTTCCTGGCAGTTTTTCCTAGCATTTTTGCTGGGGGGAGAAAAACCCTCAGTGAAATTCTAGCCTTAGAAAAATTTTGCTTTCCCCCTTCTGCATCGCCTTCAGATTCACCTAAAGCAACTACAAGGATGGTCTTGATGAGATCTTTGGCATCATTAAGGGACACAGACATGATGAATTGTGCTACAGCCCTTACGTAAAATTCTTTGACTGCTCTGACTTTTTTTTTACCAACAGTTCCACCTGGTGACTAGCTTGATGCAATGAGCGATAGCAACTGTGACAAAGCATGGGGACAGTTTGCAAGAATCCCTTTCCATTAACATTCCAAAGCAATGGTTTATGTATGTTATAATATCTGGGTATGGTGTAAAAGCCCGAACTATGATGCTAAGTAAAGCCAAGGAAAAATCACTGAGTTTTTTGAAAGAGCTTGGGTAACCATTCAGTCGTCATTACAAATCATACAATAAATTACAATTATACATAGCATGACAGTACAATATACAGCACAGGTTCCCTACGCTATACACTGTACCACATGCTGCACTAACATTCCGCCCCATCACTCCTTATCGAACAAACAAAGTTGAAAAAAAACAACACATTACAATCTTTGATCGGGGAGGGGTGTGGGATCTATGGGGGGTGGGGAGGGGCGGATAACAGGCATTAGTCCTCTTCTTCATCAACGTCTAGGCTGTCCAAGATGGAATGGTCTCTAAGCAGGCTATGGATCAGCCTGCGGCAGTCCCGGACGGGCATGTCCTCCCTGGCAAGCTATATAGCATCCTTAAAACAGTTTATAAGGCTCCAGGCCTCCTGGATGGCCTCCATGTCGTGAACCCCAGGAAAAAGTCCATACAGCACTGAATGGTATGATAGGTGGTTCCTGGGTACTGAGTCCCTAAGTTCCAGTTTCAGGGCATTCAATAGACCTTGCACAAAGGAGCACTGCCAAAATATGCGCATAGATGTTTCCTCTGGGACAGTGCTTAACCCCTTAATGACCATGGACGTGTATACACGTCTAGGCAGGATGAACGTTCCCGCATCAGGATGTGTATACTCGTCCATGGCTCTTGTGGGTGCTGCCCAGTGCACCCACGAGATCATGGCAGGGACTCGGCTGTAACACACAGCCGGGACCCTGCCGCACTGCCGGGACCAAAGTAAACTTCGGTCCCGGCTGTTTAACCCTTACAGCCGCGGTCGGAAGTGACCGCTGGCTGTAAGTGTTATGACAGAGGGAGGGAGCTCCCTCTGTCACCCCTGCAGCACCCCGCAGTGCGATCGCGGGGTGCTGTCTGTAATCCCCGGCAGGCGGGGACCTGCTGCACTGCCGTGACCGAAGACAATTTCGGTCCCGGCAGTTTAACCCTTACAGCCGCGGTCGGAAGCGACCGTGAGCTGTACGAAGTTTTGACAGAGGGAGGGGGCTCCCTCTGTCTCTCTCCTGTAGGACCCCGCAATTATCGCGGGGTGCTGCTGCTTACCTGGGCAGCCGGGGGTCTTTACAAGGACCCCCAGGTCTGCCCCGGTTATTGCCTGTGAGGACGTGCCAGAGGCACGTCCTCATATGCTGCCTGCTAGTGTAAAACTAGCAGCCAGCATATATCTGCAATGCTTTGGAATACTAAGTATTCCAAAGCATTAAAAAAAAGTGAAAAAAAAATTAATAAATAAAAGTGTATAAAAACAAGAAGTATAAAAAAAAGTGTAAAAAAATAAATTAAAAAGTGTGAAAAAATTGTAAAAAAAAATAATAAAAACACATTTATTAAATAAATATAGTAAAAAATAAAAATGTATAATGTGTAGGATCACACAGCACACATACGTAGCATATTACATGCTGTGGATGCCCGCCAACAGTCACAATAATGAGCTCCCTTGTTACGCCGAGCGTTCCGGGTCCCTGCTCCTCCCTGGAGCGCTCGCGGCGTTCTCCTTTCTGCAGCGCCCCGGTCAGACCCGCTGATCGGGAGCGCTGCACTGACATTCACGATGGGGATGCGATTCGCAATAGCGGGACGCGCCCGCTCGCGAATCGCATCCCAAGCCACTTACCGGTCCCGGTCTCCGGCTGTCATGTTCTGGCACGCGCGGCTCCGCTCTCTAGGGCGCGCGCGCGCCAGCTCTCTAAGATTTAAAGGGCCAGTGCACCAGTGATTGGTGCCTGGCCCAATCAGTCTAATTACTTTCCACCTGCTCCCTGTGTATATAACCTCACTTCCCCTTTCCTTCCTTGCCGGATCTTGTTGCCTTGTGCCAGAGAAAGCATTTAGTGTTGTCCAAAGCCTGTGTTTCCAGACCTTCTGCTATTGCTATTGACTACGAACCTTGCCGCCTGCCCCAACCTTCTGCTACGTCTGACCTTGCCTCTGCCTAGTCCTTCTGTTCCACGCCTTCTCAGCAGTCAGCGAGGTTGAGCCGTTGCCGGTGGGTACGACCTGGTTGCTACCGCCGCAGCAAGACCATCCTGCTTTGCGGCGGGCTCTGGTGAAAACCAGTAGTAACCTAGAACCGGTCCACCGACACGGTCCACGCCAATCCCTCGTTGACACAGAGGATCCACATCCAGCTAGCCGAATCCTAACATCCCTGCTGCGGCTGGGTAGCTTTGTGTGTCCACTAATAGCGGCGGATTTCCCACCGGCAGTCATGAGCGGACACACTGAGCTACCTAGCCACAGCAGTGATCTCGCCCTTGTGACTGCTGGGGGGGCATCTGCGGTGTGAAATATGCTGTGGATGCGCTCTATGTGACCCTACACTGCGTCCCATTCATACTGCGTTTCCGCAGTGTTAGAGGTATCCGTCAGCATCATGTCAAAAAGAGTGATGCTGACGTATACTGTAGCAGCTCCAGTCATTTCTGACTGCTACAGTATACATTGGCATCCCTTTTTTGGCATGACAACGGACACCTATACTGCAGAAACTCAGTATGAATGGGGACTTTTCATATAATGATGCCCTGAAAGCCAAAGGGGGCTCCTCTCCTTTGGGGTCCAACCACACGGCCAAGGAACCAAATATGGCCTAAGCGGGGGTATTTCCAAACACGGGCCGAGCAGCTCAATAAAATATAGGGTGCATTTCTTGCAATATTAGAAGTGATGTACAAATAATATACCCAACAAATGTTGCATTTGTGAAAAAGGCAAATAAAATATTTAACACTGACATTGTAATAATTCCTGCCAAAAACGATGGTGTTAAAATACTCGCTGTACCCCCTAGCGAATACCTTCAGGGGTCTAGTTTTTAAAACTGGGTAATTTGGGGGGTGTTCCTATGTTCTACTACCTTAAAATTTCTGCAAACCTTGCATAGCACATAAAAAAAGTTTAATTTAAAATGTTAATTAAAAACAAAAAAATGCTGTCAAAATAAAGTAGACATCTGAAAGTATAAGTTTCATAAACTTTTTGGTCAGTATGTATAAATATATGCAACCTATTAGTGTTAAAATAGCAAAAAATCGTAATAAAAAAAAAAATTCATGATATTTTGCATGCTTTTACTATGTACATGAAGGACGACTTGTGACAAAAAAAACAATGTCAGAATTATCGTGATTGGCAAAACTTTACCAGAGTTATTCTCTAAAAAAGACAGACATCCCCTATTTGAAAAAACAGGCCTGGTCTTTCAGGGGCGTACAGGTTTATTTGGGTTGGTCCTTAAGGGGTTAATCACAAAGGTCTCTTTTGCCAGAGGAGCGCCTGCACATTTCCATTCTGTTAGCCAAAATAAAATTGCTTGATATCTTGCTTTTCAGACAGCCTTTTAACTACTGGAACCTTCTTGGTTTCTGCTGTTCTTCCAGATATTAGTACACCCTAACACAAAATATGTGTCCTGAAACACCTTGTGGACAAGGGAATCCATCGCATCCAAGGCAACACTGGGATGATGTTTCGACAGTTTTTTGTATACATACGTTCGTGATGTTGACCAGTAGTGGATACATTTGTCAAGTCCAATGTCATGCCATAATAGGAAGATGAACATCATGAATATTTCATGTATTTTTGCTATTACACAATTCTTTGAAAAATTTAACACATAAATTGCCTGACAGCATTCTTTTTCATTTTCCAGAATGCACATGTTCACCTTTGTTATGTACTATGTTGTTCAGTGTTACAGTTTGGTTATTGCTTGTTTTTTTGTAAAGGTATTATTTTGAAAACCACATTGCCTTATTGATTATATTGTGTCTCTGTCTCACATCGTAAGACCTCATAATTGTGGTCTTCACTATACCCATTGTAAGTTACAGTGGCCGCCGCCGCTGCTGAGGTCCGGGACACTCATCCCAGATCCCCAGCAGACAGCGATGCTGGGGACAGGGGGACTGCTCGGCATTTACCTATAGGGAAGGGAGGGAGGGGGGGTGCTCTGCATATACCTATAGGAAAGGGGGAGGAGAGGGGGGTGGGTGTGCTCTGCATTTACCTATAGGGAAGAGGGGGGGTGCTCTGCATTTACCTATAGGGAAGGGGGGGGAGGGGGGGTGCTCTGCATATACCTCTAGGGAAGGGGGGGAGAGGGGGGGTGCTCTGCATATACCTAGGGCTGGGCGGTATGACCATATATGTGTATCACGGTATTTTTTTTTACTTACGGTGGTTCCACGGTATATAACGGTATTTCCCCCCCCCCAAAATCATGTGACCCGCCAGCGCTGTTCTGCCCCCCCCCGCCCGTATCATGTGACCCGCGCGCAGTGTTCGGCTTCCCCCCCCCAAAATCAAGTGACCCACCAGCACTGTTCTGCTCCCCCCAATTAATGATCAGCCCAGCGGGGTACTATTCACATGTGTCAAGCACTGCCCTCCTCCTCTTTGTTGGGGGCCGCTGGCGATGGAACTCTCTGTACGCCAGTGGTCTCCAACCTGCGGACCTCCAGTTGTTGCAAAACTACAACTCCCAGAATGCCCTGACAGGCAACGGCTGTCCGGTCATGCTGGGAGTTGTAGTTTTGCAACAGCTGGAGGTCCGCAGGTTTGAGACCACTGCTGTACGCTGTATACGGCTTCATACATGACAGTGGGCTCAGCCTATCACTGGCAGGGGCGGGGCATCGCTCTGGCCGGTGATAGGCTGACGGCTGTCCGGCGTTCCCGTCGCCAACGACGTGGGTGAGTTAAAAGTTTATTTTCTGTATCTTTTGCAGCCCGGGCATAGGTATACAGCGTACAGCAGTGGTATCAAACCTGCGGACCTCCAGCTGTTGCAAAACTACAACTCCCAGTAGTAGTTTTGCAACAACTGGAGGTCCGCAGGGTGGAGACCACTGGCGTACAGAGAGTTCCATCGCCGGCTGTCCGGGCATGCTGGGAGTTGTAGTTTTGCAACACCTGGAGGTCTGCAGGTTGGAGACCACTTGCGTACAGTATAGAGTTCCAGCGCCCGACGGCCCCCAACAAAGAGGAGAAGTGCAGTGCTTGACATATGTGAGTACTACCCAGCTGGGTTGATCATTAATTGGGGGGAGCAGAACAGTGCTGGCGGGTAAAATAGGATTAGTTCCCCGATGTGGGGACAGCGCTGTGCTAAGCTGATAATACATTCCCGAGGGGGAGGGGCCCAACCGGTATTGCGGTATTGGGGGAAAATCCATATTGTGCAGCCCAAAAAATTTGGTATTCGTTATGAACCGGTATACCGCCCAGCCCTAGATATACCTACGGGAAAGAGGGGGGGGGGTGTAGCTCTGCATATACCTATGGGAAAGAGGGGGGGGGTGTAGCTCTGCATATACCTATGGGGAAGAGGGGGTGGGGGTTTAGCTCTGCATATACCTATGGGAAAGAGGGGGTGTAACTCTGCATATACCTATGGGAAAGAGGGGGGGGGTGTAGCATAGCTCTGCATATACCTATGGGAAAGAGAGGGTGGTGTAACTCTGCATATACCTATGGGAAAGAGGGGGGGGGGGTAACTCTGCATATACCTATGGGAAAGAGGGGGTTACCTGGCTACCTGCCTACCTGTCCTTTTACTGTGCAGGACACCAAGGAGGGCATTATTACAGTTTGTGGGCCTATAGACGGGAAGATTGTGTAGAGGAGGGGAGGACACTGAAAATATGCAGAGTCTGACATGTTTTTCCTGCAGATGTTAAGAGATCCACATGGCGGTCTTATCCGGACGGAGACAAAAAGGAAAGAGGACACCGCTGATCAGAAAAGACATAATTGTGAGTCTCAAAATGTAACTGTAATCTCTTATATGGTAAACACATCCTGTGTACAGCTGATATCTACCGCCATATGGTCCTGTATATAATCACTTATATTGTATGCAGATCCTTTATAGTATACCTGTCTGTATATAGTGGTTTTATACAGTATGGTGGTATTATCCAGTTATTGTGTGGTGGTATATATTTATTCCTTGTATACCAGTATTATTGGTCATGGAAATTTACCTACGTTAAAGTGTTTCTTACATATATAAATTTTAGTTTATTGTGTGTGGGATTTGGGTGGAATAGGAGTGTGGCAGAAGATTGACGAGCTGCAGGGACCCTTGCTTTTTTTTTTGGTCCGGGAGCCTCGAGTGTTGTCAGTCCGCCCCTGGGGGAGGGGAGGGAGGGGTTGTAATTAAGGGGGGGTGCGTTTGTGTGTGTGTGTGGGGGGGGGGTGCCAAACAAAGGGTCCACCCCGGGTGCCAAATGTCCTAGGTACGCCCCTGGTAAGTTACAACTGTACTGTAAGTTCAGGGTCCAGAAAAAATTTGCTGCCATTTTGTCAAATGAGAGGACAACAAAATTTTCTATATCACCATGTAGGTCATTCACTGTTCTTTTTTTTTTTTTTTAAATATATTTTATTCACGGATCCAGAGCATGTACAAAGCATATATGACAAAGGTGCATTGAAATCAGTCAGAATCTGGAACAACAATACAATGTCAGGATAATAGGTCAAAAGTATTGTCTGGATCCAGTTTGTAATACGGAGGATTACCCCCAAAATATAGGAAATAACAAGTAACAACTGTGAAACAAAACCTCAAATCTCCCAAGGAAGGCTGCACCATTCCCACCCGAGTACAGTGTCGTACCTATGTAGGGTATTTGCCACCTAAGGTCAGACTATACATTATGCATACAGAGAGTTCTAATAGGGGGGTCCCATAGAGAGCCAAGGATGTAGAGGATCATATAACATTAAGATGGTAGCTCTAGATTACCAAGAGTGCCCCTGAGAGCCTCAGTTGAATACCATGTAGTGTGTTTAAAATATGTCATTATCCTGTGACGTTCGCCGACATCAGGTAAGTAGTGCAGATATCTTTTCCATTTATTAAAAAAGGCCTTTGCATGCAACTCTGAGCATCTTATGGACAATAACATCTCTCTATGTAATACAAAATGATATTCCTTTAAGATTTCTGTAATTGTCGGCACGGTAGGTTGGAGCCAGTGTCTAAGCAAGCACAGTTTAGCAATCAAGATAAGTAAGTGTACACCCTTGGGCATTTTGCCCCTATCAGGAGGGTTCGATTCTCTAACAGGTAGATAGTGAAAGAGGTATGGTTCTGGGGAGAACGGTAAATGTCTATCCCAAATGGTCAGTATTAAGGAGGATAGGTCAGACCACAATTTCGACACCTGCGGGCATTCCCATAAGCAATGCCAGAGGTCCGCCCCCTGTAGTTGACATGTCGGACAATGTGTGAGGAACGGAGGCGGGGGTGGCGTGCCCCTCCATTTAAATGCATACGTAGCCTTGTGTAGAATACGCCAATGAATTTCTCTTAACTGTGCACTGGGGGTAGAGCCATTGACAGACAATAAGCCCTCTAGTAAACAGGGGGCGATTTCAGAGTCACCAAGTTTAGAGGACCATTTGGCAAGAGCTGTGGCCCCCCCGTCCCTTTAACGCTATATCCCTGATGGTTGCGTAGATCAGCGAAAGGGAACGGTGGGACTGTGTACTCCCCAACAATTTGTCAAAATCATTAGGTTTTTCTACCGTCGCATAACCTCTCACCACACCATGAAAAAAGGAGCATAATTGATTATACAGCCACTGATGGGAATCGGGAAGGGTATATTTGCTCTGGAATTCCCCCCAGCTCATGAACACTCCAGTAGATTCAGTCAAGAAATCAGCAAACTGAGTGATACCCAGCGATTTCCAATTGTTGCCTATCGGACTATTGGTACAGTGATCAAGCGCAGGGGTGCTCCACAACTGAAAGTGTCTAGAAAGACACCAAGGCATCCCACACATCTTACGGAGCGCATTCCACGTTGCCAATGTGTCACTAAATAGTACATTCTTTCTCAATGAACCAGGGATATCTTTATAAGGTAAATGAAACAGGGTGGACAGTGAACCCAGCGGGCAGAGACCCCTCTCCAAGGGCGTGTTTGAAAAATGAGCGGTATCAAAGATCCAGTCCCGGACATGTCTAAAAATAGCTGACAAGTTATATAGACGAGCATTAGGCATTTGCAATCCCCCCTTCTCTCTTGCTAGACATAAAGTGTCATAGGCTACTCTTGGGCGTTTACCTACCCAAATAAACCTTGTAAAACTAGCATGGAGCCTTTTAACATCAGTATGGCGTAATAACAGGGGAATTGTCTGCAGCGGATATAGGAGTTTTGGGAAGCTCATCATTTTAATTAATTGCACCCTACCATAAAACGAGAGAGGCAGGTTCTGCCATCTGTGCAACTCGCCCTCAATTTTCGCAAACAAGGGGGGATAGTTTAGAGTATACAGGGAGAGTGGAGTGCAACCTAATTTTATACCTAAGTAAGAGATATATTTCTTAGCTACTTGAACCAAGGGTACCCGGGCAGGATCATGAGATCCCGAACCTAAAAATAGCAGTTGACTTTTATCTAAATTCACCTTGTAGCCCGATAAAGAGCCAAAAGTGAACAAGGCTCTAAAAACAGCCGGCAGCTGGGTCTCTGGTTCGTTTAGATATAGCAGTATATCATCAGCAAAGCAGCTAATTCGCACCTCCTCCGACCCCACCATAATACCTTCATAGATGCTGTGCTGAAGAAAGTACTGTGCCAGCGGCTCCAAGGCCAAGTTAAAAAGCAGGGGTGAGAGGGGGCATCCCTGTCTTGTGCCCTTCTGTAATGGAAATGGGGTAGAAAGATACCCCGGTAGATGTATTCTAGATACAGGATTCTTATATAAAGCCGACAAAAACGTTCTAAAACTACCCGTTAACCCCATTTTGTTCAGTACCAACTCCAGCCAAGACCAGTGAACATTATCAAAAGCCTTTTCGGCGTCTAAAGACAACAGTGCTGGAGCCCGGCTGGAGTATGGACGAGACGCCACCGCCCCTTGGACTGCTAGAACTGTCCGTATATTGAACACGGCAGCTCTATTTTTAATAAAACCAACCTGATGCGTCCCTATCAGGGATGGCAAATATATTGCCAGCCTGTCTGCTAATATTTTGGACAAGAGTTTAATATCGACATTTATTAAAGATATAGGGTGGTAGGCGCTAGGTTGAGAAGGGTCCTTCCCCATCTTATGTAAGACCTTTATATGGGCCAAATTGCCAGATGGGGGTAACATCCCCACTGACAACGTACTATCATATACTGCCAATAATACTGGACTAAGCTTCTCACGTAGAATCTTAAAAAACTCCCCCGTAAAGCCGTCGGGTCCAGGTGCCTTACAGCATTTCAAGTGGGAAATCGCCTGAGCAACCTCCTCCAGCGTAATAGGGGCATTAATCAAGTCCCTATCCTCCGCAGACAATTCAGGAAGTGTAATGGAACTCAAAAATCCGTCCCCTGCAGCAGTATCTATATCTTGAGCCGCATAGAGGTCTTGATAATATTGACGAAAAACCTCCACCACATCCCTAGGCTGTCTATGCAGGGTGCCAGCTTTATCTCTAAGGGGCCGGATGGGCTCTAGGGGCCGCTGACCACGCGCCATATTGGCCAATAATTTCCCAGACTTGTTTCCAAACCTGTAAAATTCCGCCCTAAACTGGTCCCTGTAGTAGGAATCCACCGCAGCCCGAGAGAGTTCAAAATCATGCTGCGCTTGAACCCAAATGTCTTTCTTTACTGGAGTTGGATCATCTAAGAAAGAAGTATAGGTTTGTCTCAGTTGCGTAGTCATGCGATCATAGTTGTCCCTAGCTAATTTCTTATGGTGGGCAACATGTGCTATAATTTTCCCCCTTAACACCGCCTTACCAGCTTCCCAAAACAAATGAGGGTCGTCCCTATGTGTCTCGTTAAACATGGCATATTCCTCCCACCAGTGGCTTAGTAGTTGGACAAAAGACTCATCTTTAGCTAGCATAGCAGGGAATCTCCAAACCCTATCTCCTCCCGGGGGTATTGCTGGGGTCAAAGACAATCCCACTGGTGCATGATCTGAGATAATTATGTCATAAATGTGTTCAGATTGGACATGCGACAAAAGAGGATGGGAAATAAACAGGTAGTCTAGGCGTGACCAGGACAGGTGAGGGTGTGAAAAATGTGTGTACTCTCGTTCCGTAGGATTCAGATGTCTCCACGCATCAACTAACCCCGTAGTGTGAAGGAGTGATTGCAAATATAGTTCCGTGTGTGGTGTACTACCCACATCTCGTCTCCTGTCCTCCGCTGCATTGACTACGGTATTAAAGTCTCCGCCCACCACTATAAATCTTTCTGTGTCCGCCAAAATGTGCGAGGCCAGAGCATCAAAAAAACTGGCTTTCCCAGACTGAGGACCATACACATTGTATATGCTATAAGAATTATCCCCCTCCATCAAAAGGACATGTTGCAGCAACCCCTCCACATCTTCCCAATGTGCTTTAACACTGTGTACCAGTCTCCTATGTATCAGGATCAATACCCCCCCCCCTTTCTATTTACAGCTGGGGACCCCAGAACACGTCCCACCCACATTTTCTGCATTCTCACAAAATCCTCTGTAACTAAATGCGTCTCCTGAAGAAGTGCCACATCCGCCTTCAGTTTTTGTAGATGGCGTAAAACAGACGAACGCTTCTCAGGAGAACGCAAGCCCTTAGTATTCCAAGAAATAATTTTCATATGGAGGATAGGAAAATACGAGTAAAAGACCTAGGTGTTCCTGTAATACAAATAATGGTAAGAGCAAAAGGCAAGTAAATAAACTTAATGAGGTGCAGCCTCCCCGGGAGAAAACCCAAAAACAAAAAAAACACCAACATATAAATGGCAATAACACAGAACCAATCCCTGTCTATGGTAAATCCCATAGATCTAAGCGAGATAGGGAGATTAAGGACTTCACTTCTTCCGCGGACCTCCACTGGGTTCCCGCAAACCCAACTCATCAGTACACCGCCTAGTAGTACAAAGCAAACCAGAAGAGGCTCCAGCCCTGAACCTCTGGGATGGTGATAAGATGACAGTGTCAAGGCCATGTGAGAACAGGCAGGAGAAAAGTAAAAAGGTAAGTGGATGGAAGAGAAGGAGGCAAGGAGTAATAGAAAAGTAGGAGGGATGGGGGGGAGAAGGTAAGGTGTAGGGTAAAAAGGTGGGGGGCAACAGAGGGTGAGTAGAGGAGAAGAGTAGGGGGGGCGGGGGGGGGGATGGGGAAAGGAAAGAGTAGGGGGGGGGGGGGGGAAGGTGGGGAAAGAGAGAGAGTGAGCACCCAGGTAGCTAAGCTGCCACAGCGAGTTCCGAGCAGACCATAACTGTAAAATAATCAGCATGAGCGCAAAGAACAGTCACAAAGTCCAGAATAGACGAAGAAAAAAATAAAAATAAAACGGGATACAGTATATTTCTCATGTGCAGTCGAGGGGAATCATGAAGCAGTCCATCGTAGTTCAGGGAAAGAGCGTCCCAAGGAGAAGGTCACACTAGTCTGCAGAGCAGAAAAGAAAAAAATTCCACAGTCCCTGGAATCAGTCAGAATCAGGTCACTCCATCGCAACTGGCGGAGTAGGAGGGCTTGCATGGCGTCGTCTCTTATTCTTCTCCGACAAAGCAGTCCCTGCAACTGCGGCTCTCAAATTCAACGCCGCCATTGCATCTTCAGGCGTAGTAAAAGATTCAGTAGTGCCATCTAACTTGAAAACTCGGAGCACTGCAGGGTATTGTAGAGTGAACTTTCTCTGTTGAGCCACCAGTTGCGAGCAAATTGGAGAAAATGCCTTGCGCCTCTTTGCCACCTCCGCTGAGAAATCATTAAACAGCAACACCTTGTGACCACGTACCATCAGAGGAGATGTCAGCTTTTTGTAGGTAGAGAGAATCAAAGCCTTGTCCGCATAGTTTAAGAATTTCGTGATCACTTGTCTTGGTCTGTTATCAGCATTAGCAACAGAAGAGGCCGCAGGTTGTCTTACAGGGCCCAGTCTATGAGCTCTCTCCACTGCAGCCTTAACTTTAATGCCCAGTGCTTGTGGCAGTTCCTCCGCACAAATGGCGCATAGTTGATGAGACGGTATTGATTCAGGTAAACCCACCAGTCTCAGGTTGCTCCTGCGGGAGCGATTTTCTAAATCATCTGTCTTTTCCTGTAGAGCTTTAGTGAGTTGAGCAGACTGCTGTAGTTTTTGTTTAGCAGACATCATCTCCTCCTCCATTACATTCATCCGCTCCTCCAGGTCAGCTATCTGGGAGGTATGAAGGGACACCTCTCCCTGGACATGGGTAAGGGCAGAGGCAATAGAGGTATCAATTTGCAGTTTCAAATCAGGCAGGAGCATTTTCGTTACCTCCGCTGCCATTAGAGTGGCCAGTGACTGAAATGAGAACGGCAGTCCCGGAATCATGGCCTCCTCCGATCCAGCCAGCAGGCCCGCCAGCGATCCCGCTGTTTCAGTGAGTGGAATCGCCGCCATCTTCCCGGCCCCCAGCTCTCCACAGGGCTGTAATTGCGTCCCCGCTCTCTGGCCCTGCCCGTCCCCGCTCCTTTGTAAAAAGCGGTCCATCTGGTGCCTGCCGCACTCCACTAACCTCCGGCCCCAGACGGTTAGGAAAAGATTGCTGGATGAGGTGTTAGGAGTGGGTGGACGAAGCGGTGCGGCCGGAGCTCTCTTTCGCCGTACCTCACATCCGCTCGCCGGAACCGGAAGTCATTCACTGTTCTGCTTAGAGTTGGAGGTGTTTTCATCAGTTTTATCTGATTCTTTCTGGTTATGGTCCTGTTTTATCTGCACATCTTCCAAACCAAGATCTTAGTACCCATCATATCAATTTAATGTAACTAATGTGTAAATAGCCTTGGAGGATATCTCCCAATACAGACTATGTCTTCCCATACTTTGGCTGATGCATAGCTATTTTGCCATATTTCACTATTTCTAATTTTCTGTCTACAATGATTCTTAAAATTTCTTCTCCAGGAATCATTGGTAAATCATTGTAAAAAAAAAAATATGGATATGATATTATGTGATATCACTTGGAAGACTACAACTTGCTGAAAAAGATAAATTTTTGTGAACAAATGTTTCTCCATAATTGAGAAATTTGCACTTATATGCATATAGGAGGAGATTTATCAAAACCTGTCCAGAGGAAAAGTTGCTGAGTTGCCCATAGCAACCAATAATATCACTTCTTTCATTTTTGAAAAGGCCTCTGAAATATTTAAGAAGCAATCTGATTGGTTGCTATGGGCAGCTCAGCAACTTTTCCTCTGGACAGGTTTTGATAAATCTCCCCCATAATATTTATTCGGCATTCTATCTTTACCTAGAGGGTATGGAAAATAGTGGGCTGGTGGCAGGTAAGTATAACTAATTTATAACATGAATTTTTATGTAAAAACCACTGTTTTATTTCATTATAATTAGAGAAGAGCGAATCGAATCTGACGAATCTGAATTCATTACGAATTTCAGAGAAAGAGAGCAGTGTGTTACACAGAAAAGCTTTTCTACAGCTGTGGTGTCCCAATACCGCATTCTATACGGTACATGTTTATTTATGGGTCCCCATAGCCAGAGTCCCTAGGACTTAGGGATCCCTCTTAACCAGTCTACCCCTAGTCGCCTCTATTCTAGTGTATGAATCTCTAATTTATGCATAGGTTAATGTAAATAGGATAGTATATGTAAATAAATGGTTAATTACTTGTTTCCATGGCGTCGCAGGGCCTTCGGGTCATGTGATGCGTTCCAAGCCTCACTATGGATGCGTTTCAGGCCTCACTTTGGTATTTCTAGCCTTGTTTTGGTTTTATTATGTGTATAGGACCTGTATAGGAAGTCAGATGATCACCCAAAAGCCTGTGTGACGGTGAGTGACAGCTGACCTTGGACCTATCAAATTAGGCTCCGCCCCCTGTCCATATAAGGGCCTCGGCAGCCATTTTAGCTCTTTTTGTTCCTGGGTTGCCAAGCGAGCAACATCTCTTCATAGAACCTGCGCTGCTAAAAACCGTGAGTTAGGCCTCAGCCTCACAGCAACGGCCGATCCTTAGCAAATATAGAGTGTATCAATCCCCAAACACTCTGCGGGACCACCGGACCTAATCTACCCCTAAATCCGGACGGATCCACGCACCAATTACCTTGATTCTATTAACCTGCAAAAGACGCAAGGTCCGCAGCAACTGTCAGTCATTGAAGTCTATAGAAGTGTATTGCAGAGACTGTAACCGTATTCTGAATGTACTGCAAGTTCAAGAGTAAAGCTTACTTCAGTTCAAGTTTAACTCCAGTGTGGACCTTCAGTTATTACCTGCATACGCCTGTAGTTTCTGGGAAGGGCGGCAATAGGCGAAACTATACCTCAGTAATACCAGCCCTCACCCTAGCGTCACGAGTGACAGGGTTAATATTAACCCCTCATATACCGATACCATACCACCACCACCATACACCCCCCCCCCAAGGGCTGCCTTTTTGGCATTGCACGAACAGGATTCGGGTGTGTGCCTACTATTGCCACTAGTGAAAGTGTTCTCACCCCCAGAAAGCGAACTTTATTCATGTGTTGCAGTGTACAAGAGTGGCGCGTGTGGCGAACGTCACAAGGGGGCCACACGAAAAGTAAGGGGGGAGGCGAAAAGTACAGCGGAGCTGCAATCCGCGTTGAAAAGAGTTAAAACCGGCGCGAGGCCGGGATTCACAAACTTCGTCCACCGAAGTCTGCGGTGTGGCGGCCATCTTGCCGGAGCCCAAAGTCGGGGACATACAGATACAAGCTTCATTTAAAGGGCCAGCGCACTCAATAAAAGAATGTTAAAGCCTGCAACACGACCACCGCCACTTGACCAACAGGAAGGTGGTGCTCCTGGGACCCCGTCAAGGAGGTCCCCACCGCAAGTCAGAAGAATGCTGCCACCCACACCGGTGCTGCCTGACTGACAACAACATAGTCTTCCTGCTACACCAATGGATCAACCTTCATCCCACTGCTCCCTACATGTTGGGAGCCCCTGATGCTGCACCTGTCTTCCTGGGAAACCCTGTTCTTCCTACGTACAGTGGAGATCCCTTCACGTTGAGAGATTTTAGGGAGAAGATTTACAGCATCTTCGTGTTTTATGCACTCCCTCCTCATCAACAGGTACAGTTGCTTCTAGGACAGCTCCAGGGACCTGCCTTGGAGGAACTCCGCACCTGGCGAGCGGCTGACAAGGCCACAGTGGGACAGATTTTCGAGGGGCTCTCTCAAGTGTTTGAATCTCATTCCCCCTCTGAAGTACGCCTCAGACTATATGAGCGACGTCAGAAACCAGGTGAGACTCTCAGAGCATATGCAGTAGCTTTGCAGAACGCATTGGAGGCGGTGCAGAAGCTGGATGGCTTCACGCCCGATCAGGGTAACCGAGTTTTATAGAGGGAGCATTGAATAAATGGGACAAGGCCCAGCTTAGGATGCTAGCTGTGCAAAATCCCGATATGGCCTTCCCAGCCTTTAAGAGACTGGCGGTTAAAGTGATTGAACCCCCGGGACCCTTGCCCCAGTCACCTGTCCCTTCTCAGCCTGCCCTTACAACACCTCCTCCTAGCCCTGGGACAGCAGATTTGTGAGACATTAAGCAGGACATTGAACAGTTAGCCAAGGCCTTTAAAGAAATGGCCATCCGGCCCAATCCCCCTAGATCTGCAACACTCCCACCTAAGAAACCTGACTCCCAGCCTGCTGATCCACCTAATACCCCTCCTGTGAGACTGCCTGGTAATCAGAGGCCTGCCTGCAGCCATTGTAGTAAGATTGGACATTGGAAGAGCCAATGATGGGCTTTAATGGAAGAAGGTCCAGAACTAACCAGCGACAAGAAAGGACTGTCTATGTATGTTGCTCCTTGCCCTTATGTACAGGTGATAGTTGAAGGTATCCGGTTACAAGCTCTGATAGATACGGGGTCTCAGGTGTCCACTATTCCGAAGGGGTTTTTCTATAAGTACTGGGGCCCAGAAAGGTTGTGTGACCCTCAGGAAGCGTAGTTCAGAGTAATTGCAGGGAACGGGAAACCAGTACCCAGGCATGGTTACTGGGAGCCCACGGTGCAGGTGGGAAAACATGTGTTAGGAAGACAGGGGGTGATTGTCACAAATGTTAGGGATGAGGGAGCAGCTGATTTCATTTTAGGCATGAATATTATGAGGCACTGTTTTGATGATATTGTCTGTGCACTGCATGCATCTCTCCCTCACCTGTCACCCCCAGGCCGGCGAGCTGCACAACACCCCACAGCAGCGATTCATCTCAAGCCCAAATCCAGCCTAGAAGCACTGATAGGGAAGGGAGTGATATTGAGAGAGAGTGCAATTTTGGGTTTAGTACACAGGAACAGGTTGTAGCTCGCCTCGCATTGGATCTCCAGCTTGATGCTCAGCAGAACAGGCACTCAAAAAATGTAAATATATTCAAATTAAATAGAATAAAAATTACATAAAAAAATTTCTTTAATCTCTTCAATTTTGACACCATATGGTCTCCCTGCTGCCATATCCAGATACTCTGCGGCAGTGATTCTAATAGCGATGCCTGTAATCTGCATGTCATACTGAATAACAGTATTATTTCACTAACACAGCACACTCCCTATGCGTATTACGACAAGTGAAAGTGTTCTACACCTCTATTGAGGCTCTCTGTAGCCCAGAAATAGCTGTTTCTAATAGCCATTTGCCGCAAATAAATTAAGACCGAAACAAATTTTTGGGGAAAATTTGTCAAATTGGCCGAATTGAATTTTTCAAAACATTTGTTCATCTCTAATTATAATACTGCTGAATGAAACAGTTTTTTAAATATTCAGTTTAAAGGGATGCATGTCTATTAATATGTTGCTCAACTGAGTACAGAAATATCCCAAATACCTGTGTTAGCTGATTATTGAAGGGCCAAATTTGACACCCAGCCATTTTAGGTTTTCTTAAGACTTTGAATTTGAGAGGATTTTAAATAGGTTATCATATTATGGAAGATGGTCTCCTAGTGGTGTTATTGACCTGCCTAAATCACAGTGTTTTTTTTGGATATATACATAAAAAATTAGGACCCATAAATAGGATCAAATGCCAAACAGCAAATACTACACCTAGTGCTCAGCAACCTTTATAAAATGTATGGAAGCAGCAATCTGATCTTTTCACCGAGTAAAAATAAGAAAGGAAGTAGCAAAACAAAATACAATAAATCTTAAGTTTATCTGCTATGGCAAATCTACAAAGCATTTCCTTGCAATGCAACACTTTACCCGCCTTTGATCTCAGAGAGCACATTTCGGCTGATGTTCGGCTGAGGTCATATTGTTATAGTTAGGCATTCTGTGGGCAGAAAACAATGAAGTATGGATAAGATTTTTTTTTATTTTTTTTCAAAAGTAAGACGACAGTTGTGGGAGTGAAAATTGCCTTTTCTTCTAATGTTAGAAACAATCATGTGTGATTGAATGTGGCCATTTAATAGTTTCACTTTGACATGACCTTTAAATGGTCTACAGCCATCTAATGCCAATAAGTCATATATTGTGGAAAGAAATGAATAGGTCTAAAAAGCTGTTTGAAAGAGATCAATTTATTTGAGTCATGTGGATGATGCTGAAGTCAGTGCAGTGGAAGGGGTCCTACGTACAATAGTGGGGTTTGTGCACACTAGTTGTTATTATGTAGCAAGGGAGTTAGGCTAGCTAGACACATAACACTGCCATTGGCACAACAGAGAGTTTCCACACAGTGGCACATGATTAGCACATCAGTATACCATCAGCAGACATATTGTAAGCATGCCGTTAGCCATTTGTGTCAATTTTGTAGACTATGGTTAGCCAACATCAACCATTTCAGCCGACCATAATCTTAAATGTATGGCTAGCCTAACCCTAATGCAAGGCCAGTCATTCCACTGGTCTAGAAAAAAGTGATCATGTCTGGGTGCTAAGTATGGAGGGAAGAAATATAAGATATAATGCATTTGTGTGCCCCTCCTTCCTAATTTCAGCTCCCAAAAAGCAACCCTTTATCTTGATTTGTGAAATGTGTGGACCCACTGTGCCACTTACTGGTTTGAAATAGGGCCAATCCTGGGAGCGGAGTCTGTGTTCACCTGGATTTCACCCTTTATCCTGCTCCAGGATGCGGAAGCTGGTCTTAGCTGCAGGGGACCACCAGGTCGCTTCCACATGAGTGGTCCTGGTAAGTGTTAGCTGGCTGAGCAGGCCAGACACCCCAGAGGTAAACTCCAGGGATACAGGCAGGTGAGGGTAGGCTGACACTGGAGATGGGAGATCACAGCAGGCGGAGTCAGACACAGCAGATAAGGTCTAATGATTTAGCTGTGCTGGTGCTGTTAAAACAGCAAAGCTGTATAGCTCAGGTTCCGCGAGATGGAACAAGCTTGCTTGCAGAGAGAGGCAAAGTCAAACAGTCTGTAGTCAAACCCAGGAGAAGCAGAACAGGAGCCGATGGATCAGGCAGAGACATAGTCAGAAATAGGTGGTGCAGGTCTTATCGCGTCGGTCCCTGCGGCCATCAACGGCCGAGGCCCGCAGCTAATACCGGACATGATCGCGGTGATGCCCAGTATTAAGCCTTCAGACGCGGCGATCAAAGTTGATCACCGCGTCTAAAGTGAAAGTAAAAGTTGCCGGTTAACTAATTGGAGCTGTTTGGGACCGCCGCAATGAAATCACGGTGTCCCGAACAGCTTGCATGACAGCTGGAGGATCCCTACCTGCCTCCTCGCTGTCCGATCGCTGAATGACTGCTAAGTGCCTGAGATCCAGGCAGGAGCAGTCGAGCGGCGATAACACTGATCAATGCCCGGTTGTTGCCAGGCAGTGATCAGAGTATAAGATCAGTGTGTGCAGTGTTATAGCTCCGTATGGGAGCTATAGCACTACAAAAAAAAAAGTGAAAATAAAGTGTTAATAAAGATCATTTAACCCCTTCCATAATAAAAGTCAGAATCACCCCCTTTTCCCAATAAATAAAAAAAAACAGTGAAAATAAAAATAAACATATGTGGTATCGCCGCGTGCGTAAATGTCCGAACTATAAAAATATATTGTTAATTAAACCGTACGGTCTAGGGCGTACACGTAAAAAAATGTAAAAGTCCAAAATAGCGTATTTTTGGTCACTTTTCATAACATAAAAAGGGAATAAAAAGCAATCAAAAAGTCCGATCAATGCAAAAATGGTACCGATAAAAACGTCAGATTAGGGCGCAAAAAATGAGCCCTCATACTGCCCTGTATGTAGAAAAATAAAAAAGTTATAGGGGTTGGAAGAGGACATTTTTAAACATATACATTTTTCTGCGTGTAGTTATGATTTTTCCCAGAAGTGCGACAAAATCAAACCTATATAAGAGTAGGGTATCATTCTAACCATATGGGCCTACAGAATAAAGATGAGGTGTCATTTTTACCAAAAAATGCCCTGCGTAGAAACGGAAGCCCCCAAAATTACAAAATGGAATTTTTTCTTCAATTTTGTCGCACAAAGATTTTTTTTCCCGTTTTGCCGTGGATTTTTGGGTAAAATTACCAATGTCACAGCCAAGTAGAATTGGTGGCGCAAAAAAATAAGCCATAGTGTTGATTTTTGGGGGTAAAATTGAAAGCGTTATGATTTTTAGAAGGTGATAAGGAAAAAAAGAAAATGCAAAAACGGGAAATACCCTGCGTCATTAAGGGGTTAAAGAGACAGACCTCGTGCTGCCCCTACTGGATGCACCAGACACTGTCTCCACCTGAGAGAGTACAGCGGGAAAAGTCTGGAACCTGCAGTGAGGAGGAGGATTTGTGCTGGAATTTCGGCCAAGGTAGGCAGCAGAATGAGGTAGGCACTGGTGTCTGTCATCCGCCAGTGTTACAATATGGAACATTAACGTAATCCAGTAAGGGCTCTATTACACAACGCGATTATCGGCAAAGTAAGCCAATATTACCCTATGTAAAAGGGTCAGGGATCAGGTTGTTTGTTGGCTAATCTGGTTGTTTTTACCCATCTGATTATTATCGGCGGTGGGCTAAATAACTTCATGTGAAATGGGGGATGTGCAGCAAAGAGCTGTACTAACAATCTAGCACTTATTTGTGTGGCCCTCCATACCCGTTGCTCGAGCTGAGAGTAAGCTCTGTAAATGAGTGTTGATCTATAAGATTGGCATTCGTGTACACAGAGTATTGGGCCATCTATGGGCCCCATTTCTGGGCTCACCACTATACACTCTCCATAACTCAAAGATGTTCACTGATCTTATCCAGCAATGAAGAGATAGACATTTGGCATGCATGCTCTTTTAAATTCTATTAGAATTCCTTACTCAGCTGTCTAAATACCACCCATTTTGTGATAAGGGCTATACATGCCCACTTCTCCTTTATGTGGCTACAATATGGGTCATTTGGGAGGAAACTGAGTGGGTGTTATTGTTATTATTTTTGTGTGTGTGGAAATTCAACCATTAATATGTTGGTGGTTAATTTGCTATTTTGTCTGTTTTCCAGAAACAGCATTATCTAGGCTTGAAAAAAAAGCTGAAGGAACATCTAATACCGTCAACATCTCCCAAGGTTATTGTTTATTAGTAGTGAAAGCAGGAAAAGGTCTACAAGTAATGTTTGTTTTCTCCAGTAATTAAACATTGATCTTGTGTGACTCTTTAATGGTATAGGCATCAACATCAGTCAGTGCGCATCAGTGCTTTTTTTGGCATGGATGCCAAGAATATGATAATTCAGGTTGTGGTTCATCTTTATCTTGCAGTGGAAAATATGTGTTACTGTGTGGCTCACTCTTATTTGTTGTTGGCAACGCCAAATGCTGCAGAGAGAGCACTGTGGTTTTCCATTGGAGTGCAAAGGTGTATCAAATGCTGTTCATCTTGGTGAAGACTTGGCTTTCCCTTATCTTGCAAGAACTCCATCTGCCCAGACTGCTAATGGTAAAGTCCTCTTTTATACTTCATATTTTGCAGGATTAACAGTATATCACCAGGAGTGGAAAGAACATGGAGAACATGGAGAAAAGTTGCATTGCAAATATTCACGAACAACACTATACATAAACACCAAAGGTCCACCAGAAGAACACGTATCTTGGTTTAATTCCCAAACAACTTACTTGAATTTATTAATAACCTGTGTACACAATGATAGCACTATTAAAGGGAAGGTAAAGACTGACATGCCCATGTTTCATGTGATTGATGGTATTCCGACAAAATCATTTCTTCTGTTGGGGACCCGAAGAAAATCAGTTCAAGTCGGAAAGACATGGAAAAAAAGAGAAGGACTTAACAACTAATGAAAGTTCCCCATAGCCTCCCCCTTGGTTAACTTTGATTTAGAGCAAAAAGCTCTGTTTCAACTGATAATAGTCAAATAAAGATTAATTTACTTTGAAATATCTAAATTTATGTTTTTGTTTTTTTCGTTTTCTTTTTTTTTGTGTGGCATTTTTACAATAAAAATATCTTAAAGCTTTAAAAACTTTTAAAGGCTTTGCAGTTATGTAAATTATTATCTTTCTAGACCTTAAACTAACTAGACCTACCCTTTTCTTTTTTCATCCTGAGCTCTTCACTATTCTGGTTGTTGTTCTTGGTGTATATAGTGATGCTATGTTGTGTGCCTGCAGCAAGCATGATTTTATAGTGTACCCTGAGGTTATTACTAGTGTGAAATGCTTGAGGAATAATATGTTTTCTATCATTCTCTGATCTGTCTTATATTATATATGGTGTTGTTCAGGGGTCAAGTCCTGGAAAAAAAAAAAGTGTGGGAACTCACCCAAGATTTCTAATACACTTCCCCCTTCAGTTTGCGCAAAACAAAACAAATGAAAATGTCCAAGCTAAAACTTGACATCCTGCACAGTTTCAGGATTCTTACAGGCCACAGGCATACAGCTGCCTGCGGAGTATAAGAGTGACACACTGTAACAAACCTCCTCCTCATGTAATAACCTTACTACTGGGGTGACACACTGTAACAGACCCCCTCTTCATGTAATCTCCTTACTCCTGGGGTGACACACTGTAACAAACCCCCTCTTCATGTAGTCTCCTTACTACTGGGGTGACACACTGTAACAAACCTCCTCCTCATGTAATCTCCGTACTACTGGGGTGACACACTGTAACAAACCCCCTCTTCATGTAATCTCCTTACTACTGGGGTGACACACTGTAACAAACCTCCTCCTCATGTAATCTCCGTACTACTGGGGTGACACACTGTAACAAACCCCCTCTTCATGTAATCTCCTTACTACTGGGGTGACACACTGTAACAAACCCTCTCTTCATGTAGTCTCCTTACTACTGGGGTGACACACTGTAACAAACCTCCTCCTCATGTAATCTCCGTACTACTGGGGTGACACACTGTAACAAACCTCCTCCTTATCTAATCTCCTTACTACTGGGTGACACACTGTAACAAACCTCCTCCTCATGTAACCTCCTTACTACTGGGGTTACACACTGTAACAAACCTCCTCCTCATGTAATATCCTTACTACTGGGGTTACACACTGTAACAAACCTCCTCATGTAATATCCTTACTACTGGGGTGACACACTGTAACAAACCTCCTCCTCACTTAATTACCTTACTATAGGGGTGACACATGGTAAAAAACCTCCTCCTCATGTAATCACCTTACTACTGGGGTGACACACTGTAACAAACCTCCTCCTCATGTAATCTCATTACTACTGGGTGACACACTGTAACAAACCTCTTCCTCCTCCTCATGTAATCTCCTTACTACTGTGTTGACACACTGTACCAAACCTCCTCCTCATGTAATCTCCTCACTACTGGGGTGACACACTGTAACAAACCTCCTCCTCATGTAATCTCCTTACTACTGGGGTGACACACTGTAACAAACCTCCCCCCTAAGTAATCTCATTACTACTGGGTGACACACTGTAACAAACCTCCTCCACGTGTCATCTCCTTACTACTGGGGTGACACACGGTAACAAACCTCCTCCTCATGTAATCTCCTTACTACTGGGGTGACAC
The DNA here is from genome assembly GCF_029499605.1 of Hyla sarda. Lineage (NCBI taxonomy): Eukaryota > Metazoa > Chordata > Amphibia > Anura > Hylidae > Hyla > Hyla sarda. Next base: position 124,761,250 of record NC_079197.1, read on the forward strand.
ACTGTAAGAAACCTCCCCCTCATGTAATCTCATTACTACTGGGTGACACACTGTAACAAACCTCCTCCTCACTTAATTACCTTACTATAGGGGTGACACACGGTAACAAACCTCCTCCTTATCTAATATACTTACTACTGGGGTGACACACTATAACAAGCCTGCTCCTCATGCAATATCCTTACTACTGGGGTGACACACTGTAACAAAGCTCCGCCTCACTTACCGTATTTATCGGCGTATAACACGCACTTTTTAGGCTAAAATTTTTAGCCTAAAGTCTGTGTGCGTGTTATACGCCGATACACCCCCAGGAAAGGCAGGGGGAGAGAGGCCATCGCTGCCCGCTTCTCTCCCCCTGCCTTTTCTGGGGTCTAGAGCACTGCTGTCGGCCCTTCTCACTCCCTGGCTATCGGTGCCGCTGCCGTTCTGTCCCCCTGACTATCGGTGCCGGCGCCGATAGCCAGGGGGAGAGAAGCGGCGCCGACAGCCAGGGGGAGAGAAGGGGCTGTGGCACCCATTGCCGGCGCCGCTGCCCCGTTGCCTCCCCCCATCCCCGGTGGCATAATTACCTGAGTCGGGTCCGCGCTGCTGCAGGCCTCCGGCGTGCGTCCCCGGCGTCGTTGCTATGCGCTGAACGGCGCGGCGCATGACGTCAGTGATAGTCAGGCACCGATAGTCAGGGGGACAGAACGGGCAGCGACGCCGATAGCCAGGGGGTGAGAAGGGACGACAGCAGCGCTCTAGACCCCAGGAAAGGCAGGGGGAGAGAAGCGGGCAGCGACGGCCTCTCTCCCCCTGCCTTTCCTGGGGGTATATCGGGGTATACACGCGCACACACGCACCCTCATTTTACCATGGATATTTGGGTAAAAAACTTTTTTTACCCAAATATCCTTGGTAAAATGAGGGTGCGTGTTATGTTATAGGCCGGTGCGTGGTATACCCCGATAAATACGGTAATTACCTTACTATAGGGGTGACACACTGTAACAAACCTCCTCCTCACTTAATTACCTTACTATAGGGGTGACACACTGTAACAAACCTCCTCCTCATGTAATCTCATTACTACTGGGTGACACACTGTAACAAACCTTCCTCATGTAATCTCTTTACTACTGGGGTGACACACTGTAACAAACCTCCTCCTCACGTAATTACCTTACTATAGGGGTGACACACTGTAACAAACCTCCTCCTCATGTAATCTCCTCACTACTGGGGTGACACACTGTAACAAACCTCCTCCTCATGTAATCTCTTTACTACTGGGGTGATACACTGTAACAAACCTCCTCCTCATGTAATCACCTTACTACTGGGGTGACACACTGTAAGAAACCTCCTACACATGTCATCTCCTTACTACGGGGGTGAAACACTGTAACGAACCTCCTCATGTAATCTCCTTACTACTGTGGTGGCACACTGTAACAAATCTCCTTCCATGTAATTACCTTACTAGGGTGACACACTGTAACAAATCTTCTCCTCATGTAATCTCCTCACTACTGTGGTGACACACTGTAACAAATATCCTCCCATGTAATTACCTTACTAGGGTGACACACTGTAACAAATCTCCTCCTCATGTAATCTCATTACTACAGGGGTGACACACTGTAACAAACCTCCTTCCATGTAATTACCTTACTGGGGTGACATGTGACCTCTCCTCCAGATCAGCCCCACCTCCTCCACAGCATCACACAGGTCCTTAAACCATGATCTCTCCTCTCCTCCACAGCTAAGCTCCGCCCCAACATGTGATGGTGACAAATGGTCCTAAATCTCCAGCATCTAGCAGTCCGGGCCAGGAGAGGAGGCGGAGGGAGGTTAAGAATAATTCAGAGGTCGGTCCTGCAGGACTAGTATAACAGGGACGGCGTTCCTCCTCTGGAAAAAGCAAAGGAACGCCATTACTGTGCATTCCTGCAGGACTCGAGCCCTGGTGTTGTTATAATGTGCATTGGACCTTAAATGTTTATGTATAGGAAAAGCTATGGCTGTAACAGGTTTCCTATTAACAAATTTATGAATCTTCTGTAAGGGAGATGGAGCTTAGCCCATCCCTCCTAGCCCAACCCTCCCTTCGGAGAAGTGTAGTCAGTGCAGGGCAGTGTAGAATGAGGCGCAGATGTGTGACATGGTCTTTGAAGACAGATTGGAGAAGATTGTGAGGATAAAAGTAGGCAAAGGACCTTTCAGTCATAGCAATCTAAATCTGCTTTATCTGCTGCATATTGTGGAATCTCTGCATCCCACAGTTGGGAATTGCAGTGCTGAAGTTGTGCACCCTGCAGCTGGGAATTGCACTTAAATGGGTACTCCACCCCTAGACATCTTATCCCCTATCCAAAGGATAGGGGATAAGATGTCTGATTGTCGTGGTCTGACTGCTATGATCCCCGACGACCTCCATGCAGTCCCCTGGCAATCTGAACATTATGTTCAGAATTCTGGGTTTTGGGCGGCTGTGGTCGTGACATCACACCACACCCCCTCCATTCATATCTATGGGAGGGGGCATGACGGCCAGATGACTGCACGGAGATTGCGGGGGGTCCCAGCAGCTAGACCCCGTAATCAGGCTTCTTTTCTCCTATTTTTTGCATAGGAGATGACTAGGGGTGGAGTACACCTTTTAAATTGTCCTTGTTAACTGAAAATTAGGAAACCTGTGAAAACTACTTCAGTTCAGTAAACCGTAAGGACTCTATTGAAAAGAATATGGGGGGGGGGGTATTTATGAAGCCTTTTACCCTTTTTCCTGGGTAAATTTGTCGCAATATTTTGGCACAGTACTTTTTTGTGACTTTTTGTGATACTTGTCATACACGTGCATTTTTGTGTTTTGCTGTGGTAGACGTGTTTTGGGTTGTGTTTTTGCAATGGCCAAGGATTTGTGAAACTGCGACTTTTTTTTAAAAGTCGCATAATTTGGCGCAAATCACCACCAAATAAGAAAACAATATACAAACTGACTGTGGACATCATTATTAAAAAGTCGCATAACTGTCGTACAGGTTAAAAAGTTGCATAAAAACACCATACAAAATGGAGTACTGATGTAAGAAATGTGATCAGCACCAGATTTATCACATGCCCTGCAACATGTAATACATTTGGTGCAGGTATACAGTGTCCACCACATGAATTAATGGGGTAAAAAGACATTCACCTACACCACTTTTCATATATACCCCCTGTGTGCCTCCATCTTGCATTGAAAGTGTACAACTACCGTTTTGCCAGAGACAACTGAGTTATTTCTTCCAAGTTACTCAAGTTATCCTGCCTATTATACGTCTCCATGACGTTACACCAACCAGACGACGCTTCACAGGGAGTGCCCCAGGGGAACTTCTTTCACCATCACTATCATCCCATTGAAACCCCTAGTTCAGTGAGCCAGCCCTAGTAGAGTGGGAGGCTTTGGAGGTTGCTCTGAGCCACTGGGAACACCATGACCAGACCATATCACGGGACTACTTCTCCCTACTGGAGTCCCGCCAACCATCCCTCTGGGCCTGCACACACTTCGCTCTGAGTTGCGGCACATTACAATTGCAACACAAACAGGATTGAATGCCCCTCTTCCTGCTTGAGAGACTTTTCTGAACTTCACTCTAAAGTATAATGGGGGTCAGTATTTTTCTCAGGGAGAGGACACCACTTCTGGTGTAAAACAGAGATTCAAGTAGGCCATATAGCACTCCGCGGGCTCCTGGGTAAAAATATGCAAATCAGCTCATCACACCACCAGGAGCCCGCGGAGTGCTATATGGCCTACTTGAATCTCCGTTTTACACCAGAAGTGGTGTCCTCTCCCTGAGGAAAATACTGACTGCGTTTAACTAGTCACAGGCCTCTCACCTCAGCCAAGCCAGATTACCATGCTCTGTACTGACGAGGGGCAAACATCCCGAAACAGCTGTCTGCAGATGGGTCCTCTTTCCTTCTGGAGAGAGTTCTGGCTTGGCATAAATCCCAATCAGTTCTGAGACTTCTTAACTGGAGCCTGAGCTGTTTGCAGGACACACTACCTGTGAAGGTGGTGTGATGAGCTGATTTGCATATTTTTCACTCTAAAGTATACAAATTGTGCCATGACTAGGCATGTCTCTGAGTCCAAGTGAGAAAGCCTGCTGCTGTTGTGTGTGATTGTTACCCTCCGGGAAATGAATTCAGAGTCAATGGAAAATGACAACAGTGAATTGATATATAAATAAATATAAAATAAAATTATCTCTATTGTAATAACACAATAAAGATGAGACAGTCAAATAAATATATGGAGACAGACTGACATTTTTATTGCATTTCAAAATTAAATTTTTGTATTAAGACAGAATAAATAAAATATTACCAAGGTTTTAACCATCATAATATCATTGTCACAATTAACTATTTCCTTAAGCATTAGGGCAGTTGTACAAATTCTAAGGCTTCAGAAAAGACACTGTACACTTCAGGCGGTCTGAAGCTGCGCTAGATGTATCACAGTCGTGCATGCTGTTTTGTAAGTTTGGCACATCTTTAGACACTGTTGTCAAACATTATAACATCGATTTCTTGGTGTACTTTGTCCACCATTCTTTGTGCCATATTTCAACCTCCCCCCCCCCCCCTTTTTTTAGCAAGCCATGCCCATTTGTCAAGAGAACGGCAAAAAATGTCTAAAAACACAAAAAAGTCTAAAAAGCACAAAAGTAACACTAAAAATACAGTCCAATCTGCAGCAGCATGCTATAGGTTAGGAAGAGTAGAGCAGATTGATAAATAGATTTTTTCAAAAAGTTCCAGGATGTTCATTTAAATCACTGTTCAATCTGGGCTGAGTAGTCAAGTGGGCGGTCCTATTCAGTGATTGACAGCTCTTTCTCCATGCAGACTCAAACACACAGCTGCCAATCACTGAGTAAGGCTGCCCGCATGATTACTTACTCCAGAATGATCAGAGATTTATATGAATAAATATAAGTAATCCTGGAACTTTTTTCCCAAAACTATATATCAATCTGCTCAGCTCCTCCGGTTCTGTAACCTGAAACCTTCAGGCTGAATTACATTTTTAATGTGTCAGGTTCTCTTTAAATGATGCTAGAATTCTGGTGCACTGGCAGTAGTAAATCTGTCTCATTGTGTTTAGGTCTTATTCACATGCATATTTTTATTAGTATTTTACATAATTATTAATAAACCAAAACCAGCGAGTCCAAAACACGGAATTGGTACAAATCTAATGACTTACAACACCTCTATTCAACAAAAACAACTTGTCAAAAACAAAACATATTTTGGGGAGCCTGTGCCTACTTACCAGCCAGGATCCATCTTCCCCTGGCTGACCCTAGTAATAAGTGATTGCTAACCATATACCTGCATCCTCCCCTCTGCCGCACAGCAGTGCCGTCCTGTCCCAAAATATTGGCTTGACCTTGGGTAAAGTGTTGCAATTCTGTGTTACATTCTCTGGTCGGTACATCATACAATCTCCAATCACCTCTATACTCTACCGGCTCATTTATAGAGAGAAAATCCTTCCCTGTTGTCCCCCCCAAGAGGTTACTTCTTTTATACATGTAACCCAATTTATGCACTTTGCCTAATTGTGGACCATTATTTTCTTGCCAAAATGTTGACCTCTACCTATTTCTACCACTCTCTTTACTTTACCTTCTAAAAATACACTAAACTCCTCTTATTGCCCACAGAATTCTACCTAGAAGCCATTACCTACAACTGCTTAGCAAATGGATTTCTGTGACTCCACCTTATGGCTTCACATATGTAGCCCCCCCCCCCCCCCCTATATGTAGTCCTCCGCATTTGCTGCTCTTAAACTTTAAACCCATTACAATTCAAGTTTTTTATTTTTTTTTGTTCAACTCCTTGATTTGGCCAATGTACACTGATGCAAAAAAACAAACAAACAAAAAATCTGACATATCCTTTGTTTTTCATTACCTGAAATCTATAGCTACATTGTTTTAGACTTATTTATGTAAAACTATTCTTAATCTTTGTCAAAAGCATTGTCTGATAAGTCATAGATTCATATATATTTGAAGATTACATAGGTGAAACCATTTTTCAGACCCCCAGTGATGATTAGCCCCTTAAAAGGTGTGCACTGGAGGGACAAAAAACAGGTTTTCAAATCAACTGGTGCTAGACAGATTTGTAAATTCAACAAATCACAGAAGCAGGTGAGCCCGGCACTGCAGCCCGTAATGAGCCCCGTCTGGGATGTAAGACACCGGTATTTACCCTGGGAAACTGTCTCGGGGTGCACTCAAAGATAGATAAGCAAAGGCATACAGTTCAAGAAGAAAGTGGATGCACTCTCAATAAAACGATACAGCGGGTAGACGCTGAGGAGCAGCCTCACAGTGACAGACTGTTTTCTGCGCTCAAAGCACAATTCTTCGGGCTGCCAATCTGCGCTGCCGCTCACAGGTGCGTATTAAATAGACAAATCACAGGGTTACCATGGGGAGGTCTAAACAAAATACAAGCAACGGTGCAGAACGAAGTTAAAACCAATTACAAACTTGAACTTAGGTCGTTGCAATCATTCAGACCGGTTGGCCCTAGGGCATCCAGTCTGAGGATCCAGCATGCTTCACATTGGAGTAGTAATTTGTGACGATCACCTCCATTTTTTGGACATTCAATTTTTTCAGGCCCTTCAAATTTAAGTACTGATCCGTCCTCCCGGTGAGCCTCGTTTATGTGTGCGATAAACCTGGGAGCACCCTTTCCAGTATGAATTGATCGCAGATGCTCTCTAACCCGTATGAACAGGCTCCTAATAGTCTTCCCCACATAAACAAATTCACATGAACAGACCAGTATGTATACAACATATGGGGTCCTGCAAGTTATAAGTTGTTTAACCACATGCTGAGTACCACCGACTGAGATATTCTTTTTTGCCAGATTCTGCGCACAGAATGAGCAATGTTTACATGCAAAGTTGCCCTTGGGCATACTGTCGATTAACCAACAACCTCTTTTGTCTTCTTCTGAGTGTGTACTATGTCTAGCATTTTTTCTTAATATGTCACCTAGAGTTGTGCTCCTTCTGAAGGTGATAAGGGGTTGGCCACCGGCTGTCTGTTCTAGCATAGGATCTCTCTGTAACATGAACCAGTTATGTCTAATTGCAGCGATAATGACTGATTCATGTTGCTATTGGCAAAGGCAAAAGTAAAACGTTTCAATTCTGGCTGTGCGATCTTTTTATTTTTACTTTTAAGCAGGGCTGATCATTCTACTTTCTATGCCCTCTCAAAACACTGCTCCATCAATTCCTTAGGGTACCCTCTTTGCAAGAAACGATTCTTCAATTCTTCAGCTTGCTTGTAATAGCTTTCGGTATTACTATTTATCCTCTTCAGCCACAAGAATTGGCTGTAAGGGATACCCCTATGTACATGTAGCGGATGTGAGCTATCGAAGTGAAGAATCAAATTCTTAGCAGTAGATTTTCTAAATCCTGAGGTGACTAACCTGTCTTGAGAAATTTGGATTTTAACATCAAGGAAATAGATCTCCTGCTCCCCAAAGATGGAGGTGAAGAGCATGTTCATGTCATTAGACATATTAAGATAATCCACAAATTTAAAGAACATTTCCTCATCTCCATCCCAGGCGACCAGAATATCGTCCACATAGCGCAGCAGAAGTTTTAAGTTACTACAGAAGGGGTTTTTGTTTGAAAATACAAATCTCCTTGCGGCTGTACCTCCTATCTGTCTATATCAGATGTCATCAAAAGTGAAGGTGTTATTACTGAGGACCAGCCCTAGGGACTCACAGATGAAATCGTTGAGCTCAGGAGAATTGTCAGTGTGAGAAAGAAAGTCTCTGACAGCCTGTACACCCGCATCCTTAGGGATGCGGGTGTACAGGCTGTCAACGTCAATAGATGCAAGATGGAAGCCTGGTTGCCAGTTGAAGTTGGAAAGATGGTACAACAGATGATTTGTGTCCTTGAGGTAAGTGGGTACAGAACAAAGTAGGGGTCTTAACATCCAATCAATGCACTGGGAAAGGGGTTCGGTCACAGAGCCGATCCCCGCCACAGTAGGGTGGCCGGGTGGTCGGCTCTGTGACTTGTGGATTTAAGGAAGGAAGTACCATTTTGGATACTTGGGCAAAGTAGGGAGCAATGTTTTAACTGTTCTTTTAGATAGAATACCCATCTCTACTTGAATACAGAGAAATGAATGGAGTTGATCCTGAATCTTATTAGTAGGATAAGACTTAAGGGGGATGATATACAGAACTATCACCCAAGAGGCGTAGAGCCTCTTCCTCATAATAAGTGGAGGATAAGACTACCGTTCCTCCTCCTTTATCTGCTTTGCAGATCCTGAGGTCAGGCCTATCCCTAAGACATTTCAAAGCTCCCTGTTCAGATACGGACAAATTAGAACTATTAGTAGGATAAATGAGGGCTTTAACCTCTTTAACTACAGCCTTGCTGAAGAGGTCAAGGGAGCTACCAGGTAAAATAGGAGGAGAGAAGGTTGATTGGTTACCCCCTCTAAAGGGGGGAACTACACTGTCTACCTTACTTGTAGACAAACCTGTATCACTGGCTAAGCCAGTGAGGAGCTGGACCATTTCCTTTTCAGCTGGACTGAAATCCTCTACTAGACTAAAGCTCAATGGCCCTATCTTACAAGGAATCTCTTTCACCTCCAAACTTTTAGAGGTACCGCTGTCCCCTTTCTTGAAAAATTTGTACAAATGGATTTTTCTCAAGGATTTGAATAAGTCCACCTCAAATTGTACTGCATCAAAGGTGTCGTTTAATCCAAAATTAGAGCCTTTAGAGAAAAGAGTCACTACATTGGGGGGTAGTTCTACGTTAGTAGTGTTGATAACATTCATGGGTGGACTCTCCAGCTCACTCCCTTGCGCTTCCTCCACGGTTCCAGCTCTCTTTTTCTTCCCTCTTCCACCCCTCCGGGTGCATCTCCTAAAGGGCCTGCAACAATCTCTTGTGTAGCCTTCTTTGTTGTGCTGCTTTCATCAGAAAGCGCTAGTGTCCGAAACTGTTGTCCAGAAGTCAGGGGACTTATTTTTGTTTTTGTGATTAGAACCTTGGTTTCTCTTAGGTTGTCATTTACGTGCTTTGTACGATCTTTTAGTGTTCCAGGTGAACATTTCATTTTGGTCATAGTCCTGCTTGTCTTGCATGAACTTGTCCCGTTTTGTTTCTTTTACCTCTGCCTGGATGACTAAGATCTTTTTTTCAATCTATTTCAGAAATGCAGTGTCTGCGGTTTCTGTAACGCAGGTTCTGTGTTCTGTTTTAGCCCGACACAGTTTACTAGTAACTTCGGTAGTAATGTAAAACTTCTGCTGAGCTATGTGGACGATATTCTGGTCATCTGGGACGGAGATGAGGACATGTTCATTAAATTTGTTCACATCTGTCTTTGGGGATCAGGAGATCGATTTCCTTGATGTTAAAATCCAAATTTCTCAAGACAGGTTAGTCACCTCAGGATTTAGAAAATCTACTGCTAAGAATTTCATTCTTCACTTCGATAGCTCACATCCGCTACATGTACATAGGGGTATCCCTTACAGCCAATTCTTGCGGCTGAAGAGGATAAATAGTAATACCGAAAGCTATTATAAGCAAGCTGAAGAATTAAAGAATCGTTTTTTGCAAAGAGGGTACCCTAAGGAATTGATGGAGCAATATTTTGAGAGGGAAGAGAAAGTAGAAAGATCAGCCCTGCTTAAAAGTAAAAATAAAAAGATCGCACAGCCAGAATTGAAACGTTTTACCTTTGCCAATAGCAACATGAATCAGTCATTATCGCTGCAATTAGACGTAACTGGTTCATGTTACAGAGAGATCCTATGCTAGAACAGACAGCCGGTGGCCAACCCCTTATCACCTTCAGAAGGAGCACAACTCTAGGTGACATATTTAGAAAAAATGCTAGACATAGTACCCACTCAGAAGAAGACAAAAGAGGTTGTTGGCTAACCGACAATATGCCCAAGGTCAACTTTGCATGTAAACATTGCTCATTCTGTGCGCAGAATCTGGCAAAAAAGAATATCTCAGGCGGTGGTACTCAGCATGTGGTTAAACAACTTATAACTTGCAGGACCACATATGTTGTATACATACTGGTCTGTCCATGTGAATTTATGTGGTGAAGACTATTAGGAGCCTGTTAATATGGGTTAGAGAGCATCTGTGATCCATTCATACTGGAAAGGGTGCTCCCAGGCTCATCGCACACATAAACGAGGCTCACCGGGCGGACAGATCAGTACTTAAATTTGCAGGGCTTGAAAAAATTGAATGTCCAAAAAATGGAGGTGATCGTCACAAATTACTACTCCAATGTGACGCACGCTGGATCCTCAGACTGGATGCCCTAGGGCCAACCGGTCTGAATGATCGCAACGACCTAAGTTCATTTTTGTAATTGGTTGCCACTTTGTTCTGCACCGTTGCTTGTATTTTGTTTAGACCTCACCATGGTAACCCTGTGATTTGTCTATTTAATACGCACCTGTGAGCGGCGGCGCAGATTGGCAGCCCGAGGAAGTGCGCTTTGAGCGCAGGAAACAGTCTGTCGCTGCGAGGCTGCTCCTCTGTGTCTACCTGCTGTACCGTTTTATGGAGAGTTGAATAAAGATTTCTACTAGCAAAATACCCGGGGGAGTGCATCCACTTTCAGATTTGTAAAGGACTTCTATTTAAAAATCTTAACCCTTCCAATACTTGTCAGCAGCTGTATGCTCCACAGGAAGTTGTGTAGATCTTTTCAGTCTGACCACAGTGTTCTCTGCTGCCACCTCTGTCTGTGTTAGTAATTACCCAGAGCAGGAGAGGTTTGCTTTGGGGATTTTCTTAGGCTCTGAAAAGTTCCTAACATGGACAGAGGTGTCAGCAGAGAGCACTGTGGTCAGACTGAAAATAACTACACAACTTCCTCTGGAGCATACAGCAGCAGATAAGTACTGGAAGGCTAAAGATTGTGTGTGTGTGTATATATATATATATATATATATATATATTTAAAAGTATTTTACAAATCTGTATAACTTTCTGGTACCAACTGAATAATTTTTTTTTCCCTCTGAAGTACCCTTTTAAGCCCTAGTCATGTTGTAGGGCATTGACTCATAGGGATGCTACTTAGGGATTTTGTATTTTCGCTTTTTTTTTTCTCACCTTCTAATGACTATAAAGCTTTTAATTTCCCACCTTCAGACCCATGGGGGCTTGGTTTTTTGCAACACCTATTGTACTGTGTGTAACGACATCCCTCATTTTACCAACAAATCTAACTGTGTAACTAAAATAAATCTGTGCGGTGAAATAAAAAAATTTTAAAACAGAACCGCGACTTTGCAACTTTTGGGGGCTTCTGTTTCTATGCAGTGCACTTTCTGGTAAAAATGATAAATTATCTTTATTCTATAGGTCCATACAATTACAGGTTTGTTTGTTTGTTTGTTTTTTACTACTTTAAAAAATTTAGAACCTTTTGTACAAAAATGAGTATGCTTAAAATTGTCCTCTTTTGACCCCTATAACTCTTTTATTTTTCCGTATATGGGGATGTATAAGGGACCTTTTTTGGCGCTATGATCTGCATTTATTTATTTTTTTATCAGTACCATTTTTGTGTTGAGGGGAACTTGTGATCACTTTTATCATTTTTTTCCTGGTATATGAAATGAACAAAAATCAGCACTTCAGGACTTTGGTATTTTGTTTAGTTACACCATTGACTGTGTGATCTTATTAACAAACACATTTACACACATTGCGGTATCACATTTATGTACATTACTTTATTTGAAAAATGGGAAAAAGGGGGTGATTCAAACTTTTAGTGGTAAAAGGGCTTTTTAACATTTACAAAGTTTTTTTTTTTACATTTTATTCACTATATTTTATTCCCCATAGGGGACTATTACATGCAGTTTTTCAAGAGCATACACTGAACAATGCTGTGCCCTAGGTAAGGGACCTCCGCCCATGATCGGGAACCCGTGATTTTGTGGTGCAGATAAGCTCCCTGAGCTAACCGGCAATTGATTTTTTCCATTTTAGAATTTGACTGTGGTGTCTAAAGAGTTAATTACAGACACTGGCCAATCGTCGATTTCCAGCATTAGCTGTAGGTCCTGGCTGCTGATAGCAACCGGGACCCACTGGACATTCATGTCCTTTGCCTTAGCCCCTAGAGGACACAGGGCGTACCTGAGCACATGGTGAGAAAGAAGATTTTACCCTACATAACGTGTTGCCACCTGTTTGTTATATGGAGTAAAATCTGATGATAGATTGCCTCTAAAGTTAAAGGGGTTATCCAGGATTAGAAAAAAAAAAACAGCAAAACACCTGTCTTCAGGTTGTGTGTGGTATTGCAGCTGAGTTTTATTGAAGTAATTGGAGTCAAGTTGTAATACCACACATGGCCTGAGCACAGGGGTGGTGCTGTTTCTAAAAGAAATTAGGTCTGCTTTTCTATTGCTGGATAACCCCTTTAATAAGAGGACAGTCCATATCTAAATTACAGTAAACATGAAACGAAGGTCTAAAAGGATTTAGGATAACAACAGAAATGTGTAGAAAAGATATAAAGAGTTGTTGTACACACATGGTATGAGTCTATGCCCATACTGTTTCTAGGCATGCCTCCCATTTTAGAAAGGCAAATGAAGGTTATCATAGACTGTTTCAATGCATCAATAGTAATGTTTACTCTAGTCCAATATTACTAAAACAAAATGGAGGGCATATAAAAACTTAACTTTTATTCATATGTGTTAAAATTCACAAACATGAACTGGGATTTCCATCACCATTTAAAATATGCATATTCACTAATAGAATTTGTGTTCATGACAGAAAATGTCACATACCCACCTGTGCGACCCATATTAAAGGAGAATTTCAGAAAAAATTAACTTATAGGGGATAAGTAGCTGATCACGAGGCCGACCACTGGTCGCACCCCCTGCGATCAGCTACTTATCCCCTATCCTGTGGATAGGGGATAAGTTAACTTTTGCTGGAGTTCTCCTTAAATCCTTCTCATTAGTAGCTAGAGGTGTACCATTAACCACATTCAAGGGCAGGCCTGAAATATGAATGAAAAAGGGGAGAGTTGTGTGGGGTTTGTGACACAACATACGCCTCACCACAAGACACAGGGTAGCGTTATATACACCCACACTACTCCCACAAATAAAGCCGTACAGGCTTAATTACTTAAAACATGCTTTCAAACATATTAAAAATGTATGAAAAACTAAAATTTCGCATGGACATATGTATTCAGACCCCTTATTTCTGGGAGCCTTTCATTTCTCTTGATCAGATGAGATATTTCTACACCTAGATTGAAATCCCCTGTGGTAAAATAAGTTGATTGAACAAGATCTGGAAAGACACAGCCCTATCTATATAAGGTCTCCCAGCTGACAATGCATATCAGAGCAAAAAGCAAGCCATGAGGAGAAAATAATTGTATATGATGCGACTGTCAGTAATAAGCCCCTCTTGTCTTCATAGGGATTGGAATATGACAGCTGAATCTAAGTACACAACAGTGCAACATAACACATCCCATACCCCTCTCTGCAATGCAATGACACAGGTTGCCACTGTGCTGGGCTGAGATTTAAACAGTACACTACTATAGATGTCATAGAGGGAGAAGGAGTTGTCATAGAGGGAGAAGGAGTTAATGATTCTCTGTTTTTTTTTTGCAAGGGAGCCTTCATTTACCTTGTATGGACAGTGTGAATTTTCTGGACATTCACAGATGCAGGTACACAGACTTTCTTTCTCTTCTCTCTATAGCACAGAGCACATGTTAAGCCCCATCCCACTTCCTGTAATCTGTCTTGCTGAGGCTGTAACTAGAGATGTTTTGAACCTAACAACAGACAGTGGACAACAGATTGCAGGGAAGGGAGACATTTTGTGGCCAAGACTTTAGAGCTGTATTGTTCTGGGGTAAGGAGTAATTTAAGTAAATTAAAGAATGTTAGAACTCACATAGGCAAATCAAAGGAGTCTGCACAGCAGAAAATGGCACATTTGTGAATAAAATGTAATCAAATCTACTTCATACAATGTTTCTTGTTTAATGTTTATTTTGCAAACTTCTGAACTGAAACTGCAGCAAAACCAGTGTGCATTTACCTGTGTTTTTGCAGTGCCATAGTTGTGCAGTTGTGTATTGCACCACTAATGGTATATGTACTTTGAGGGACATAGGTATAGAAAATGGTGAGGTGCCTGATGCAGCTAGACTCTGCTGTCTGAGGGGTACAAAAAGCCTCAATGTCACATGCTAGTATTATATATGTCACATGGTAGGTGGGGTCCTGTTAGATTTGGCATTGGGGGCTAGGATCTAGAACTTTCATAGACAACTTGCACATGGTTTATGAGAGGCACACACTTATTATACAGAAACTCTCTATAGCTTTACAGTTTGTTTTTTCTCCATTTCTACAACATTAAAATGTCGTATGGTAAACAAGCATCATCCATAGAGGAGACCTACTATTACATTTTAACCTGGATGATCCATCTGTAATAAACCAAAACATAAAAAACAGTAAGACCATAATTAGGTGTATAATGTTTCATAGCAATCTCTATGCAGAAAATTGTCACGTGTATAACATGTAATCCTTTTCTAGGTGATTAACACACATTGGAACTTCTCTCCACAATAACAGATGCAATGAACCGATCTTTATGGAATCCTCTCAGCAGGTCATTCTGACTGTGTTTTCGTAGACAGTCTCAATCTTCTTTCCTTACACGATTCCATAGCTACTATCAATGTATCTAAATAAAGATCCCACTTCTTCAGACCTCAAATATCCTCATAAAGATTGTTCAGAGGTAAATATTGTACATATGTAGATCTAGAACATATGTTCCTTAAATTCTTCCATGAAATCATAGTTATATTTTGACTGTTGTCGCAGATTAAGATATAAGACAAGCTCGTGGTTGTTTGACTGCTGAAGCTTGAATACATAAAAGCAGGTTACTGCTGATATTTATTAATCCTAAATAGACGTGGGGATGACATCACCTTTCTCCTTTTTATAAGATTACAAAGAAAACACTTTGTAATGCAATTGCAGCATTGTGATAATAAACATCAAACTCCTACCACTCTCTGTAATGATGATGGTCCCACACTGATGTATCACATAATGACTGCTTCGTACGTATTCTATTCACACAATTCTTCTCCAAATTCAGTTTTGGCCCTCTTACATTGGCTTTTTTAAATTTAAAAGTCACTTATGTCATTAAGCAGCAGGCGCCTTGACATTAACGCTCATCTATAATCTATGTAATGAACTACAAGAGTCAATTTTTGCTGCTTTCCAGCCGAAGACATTGTGTCCTTTCTTGGAAATGCCTGGTTAAAGTCGTGTTGGATTCTGCCATTTTCTTGAGTGTGAAGGTCTTTGGAGTGTCTCAAGTTTATTGTTAAGTCACTGTCCTGGGGCTCTGATTCACATTTCAAGAGGGATAAAAAACATCTGTAAAACTGAAATAAAAAGTATTAGAAAATAAGAAAAATGGGAAATTGGAAACAATAAAAATCCAAGTACAATAACCTAAGTGTGATTTATATAAGACAAGGTAGTAAGCACACCTTCTTTGACTTGTGTGAGGGATAGGTACTATAAGAAATCCTATTACAAGTTTATTCTTTTCTGGATTGGGTAAGGAATCTACTGTAAACCAATCTGACACTAAAACAGCTCAAGATATAAAGAGGTATTATATAGCATTAAGGGTCCCTCAAAATTAAGCAGCTTCTTCTTCTTGAAGCCCAGTAATTAGCTCTAGTCTATAAGGTACTAAGGTCGTAACTGTTAAACTTATCTGCAGGGCCACCACATAGGATATTAAAGGGGTAATTCGCCCCTAGACACCTTATCCCCAAAGGATGTCTATTCCATTTTTGTTATAAAGATTTAACCCATTATTATTTATTTTTATTTGTTTTATTGAAAAGTAAAAAACCATCGGCAGTACAAGCTAGCAAAGCAGGTACAAAATACAAATAAAGACATGTACAGCAATCAAGATACAAAATATGTGATTATGTACATTTAAGAAGCAAAAAACAGAGAACACGCACCCTAAGGGGCGGAGGAAAAACTAAGTAGTCACACCGTCCAGCCATTCTAGGTCTTCTTTATCAAGCATCTTCAAAGTAAAAGAGTTAAGCACAGGACGAATGAAAAAAAAGGCTGTAAGGCTAAGTTTCCACTAGGTTTTTTTTCTGGCAGTTTTTGGATATCTGCCACTGCAGTATCTGAGCCAAAGTCAGAAGTGGATCCATAAGGGAGGAGAAGTGTAAGTCCTTCCTTTATATGTCCTATTCCTTTTGAATACATTTCTGGCTTTGACTCAAAAACTGCAATGGCAGATATCCAAAAACTGCCAGAAAAAAAAAAAAAAAAAAGTGGAAACTTAGCCGAATACTGCTGCCAACCAAGCCATTGGGCCTCATTTACTAAGAATTTCAGGTTTTTACTAGTGGGAAAAGTTGTTTCAGACATGCAGGATTCCTCTCTATTTACTATTGGGAAAAGTCGGGAACATTTTCTGACCAGCTTTTTCTAGGTCGATATTTCCAGCCATTTACCCACAGGATTTTCTGTGAATTCCATAGTAAATTGGTCGGGTTGTGAAACCATGCTCCCTTTGCAGGCCACACCCCCTTTAAGACAGACCAAGGCCTCTTTTCAGGTTTGTCGGGTTTTTCAGGCGCACACTGTCGCACAATGGCGCACACTGGCGCAGACATGTCTCAGACATGTCTCAGGCAAAATAACCAGACAAAAACTGGTCGGTTTCAGCTTAGTAAATGAGGCCCATTAAGTTTACTTATTTACAAGAGACAGGAATACAACTAATTACTAGTAGTCCCCAAAGATGGGTTAGACAATTCTCTCACTGTAGTAGAGCAGCAAAGTCAGGGGGGAGGAGCCCCACATTCCCCAAACTCGCTCAAGCTTAGCAGGGAATTTCCTATTCTTATGCACCACTTTTGCAAATGGTATGAGAGAATTAACCAGATTTTTATATTTAGAACATGTAGGGTGTCTAGGATCCATTGAATGCAGGGCTATCACCTTCCTGGAATAGGGATTCTCTAAGAAAGATTTGGGTATGCTGGGGCCACACCTCCTCATCCAGGATACCAAATAGACAAATTAGGGGATCCATCTGGGGCAAGGGGGCTACCAAGGTAGCCCAGGTCTGAAGAACCTCCCTCCAACAGGACGTCACATAGGGACATTCCCACAAAAGGTGCCAAAAGTCCGCTTTGAGAGTGAAGCAATGATGACAGAGGCTGCATGTCCCATCTTAAATTACTGTGACGGAGTAATATAACAATAGTGAGTAATATAACATTGGATGAGTTTATTATTAGCAGCTGGAGAAACAAATAGATGGGAGGACTTAATCTCTTTCCAGTTTCTATCTGTCTGGGCAGGAAGATGAGATCTCCAGTGCCGCTCAGCTGGGAGAGGAGTTTTAGAGATTTTAGCCTGAATGAGATGGGTGTATAGGATGGAAACCAGAACCCTTGGTCCCTGGGAATGCAGCACGACAAACAAGGGATATGAAGAAATTGGAGGCTCTTTAGGAACCCCTTAGTCCTTCTGAACCTGAATAAAGGAGCGCAAGACATTATGATTGTATAAGTGTTCCAACATATGTACCCCACGGTCGGACCAAAACTAAGTCCAGAGAGCCCAACAGATGGGAGAAATGGGGATTATGCCAAATCGGTAAGTTAGAATGCACATCAGCGAAAGAGTGGTGCTGCCTAGAAGCCCTCCACACCTGGATAGCCAAATTATGAAGTGGGAGTAAGTCCCCTACAGGGGGTCCCTCCAACAGAGGTCTATGGGAAGAGAGATTAACATAGCCTGCAAGAGTCCGTTCCGTACTCAGCATAGGATCAGAGAGCACTCAGTACCTAATGTATCTGAGCTGACCAGCAAGGTAATAGAGATGGATATCAGGCAGGGCCCCCCCTACCTCCACCTACGGATGTTGTAGAGTGGACAGTTTAAGCTTGTGTCTATTAGGGCCCCATGTAAATGAATGAAATAAGGACTGTAAAGTGTTATAAGTCTGATCAGAATAATATGGCCCGCCACTGCTAAGGGAAGAGACGCCCACTGGCGAAATTTCTCGTGGACATAGGGGAGCATAACATTAGTATTGAGGTCCCAGGAGGGATCTCTATTAATAAACATGTCCAGGTATTTGAACGTGGAGACTACCGGCAGACCACTCATCACCGACGTCCAAGGTCCATCCAGTAAGGGCATAAAGGCAGACTTTGACGAAATTAATACATAGGCTGGAAAAGGTACCAAATCTATCAAGTATTTGAATGGTATAGGGAGGTATCACCTCCGGGCGAGATATAAACAATATCATACCGTCGGCGTATAAACCAATACATTCCTCCTCACCCCCAATAGACATCCCAGAGTATGACCTGTCCTGTAGCATGAGCAGCGCCAGGGGCCACCGCAAACAAAAGCGGGCACCCCTGCTGCATGCCCCTCTACAGGGTAAATGGGCAAAAACAGACACCATTAACTAACACTAGCACTCTGGGGTATCAATAAAGGATAGAGACCCAATGCTGAAAATTGGGACCAAAGTTAAACTTACAAAGCACCTCTGACAATAACTCCACTCAACAGAGTCAAAGGCCTTGGATGCATATAGTGCCGCAAAGGTCAAATCTCCCCCCAGGACCACCCCCACCTGGACTGCCACTTGTACCCTTTGAATGTTATCCGAAGTGGACTTGCCGGGCATAAAGCCAGATTGGTCTGGGTGAAGAATATAAAGGATCACCAGGTTAAGGTGAGTAGCCAACACTTTAGCAATGATTTTATGATCTAGATTTAGCAATGATATGGAGCGATAAGAGCCACAATCCATTGGGGTCCTTATCTGGTTTCAAAATCACTACAATAGTAGCGTCATACTAGGAAATGACCCCCTCCCTAAACGGTACCTTATACAGATCTATAGCACCGGTAAAAGTATCTCAGGATACTGAACGTAAACCTCCAGAGGGAGACCATCTGGTCCAGGAGATTATGCCTTGGCCATGTCAGAGATAGCTTCCTGAATTTCAAATAACGTTAACGAGGAGTCAAGAAAATCCTTCTGCGTAGCAGAGAAAGTGGGGAAATCTATGGCGTCCAGGTAAACGTTTAATTGGTCAAGGTTATAACATGTTTCAGAGGAGTAGAGATCAACATAAATGGAGGAGAACTGGCCAGCGATGTCAGGACGGCACTATCCACCAACAGGGAGCCATCCGAGGCATGGAGTCTGAGGTTAGGTAGGGCAGCTGAATTTTGGTGCGCCTAATGGACTAACAACTTACTAGATTGATTACCATGTTCTAAATAATACTGTTTAGTAAAGAACAGTTTCCTGTTCATTTTCTCATTCAAATGAATCATATACTGACAGCACATGGAAAGCCATGCCTGTCTGTTAGCCTCGGTAGGATCCGCTACATAAACAGTTTCTAGTCTCCAACTGTCACGATGCCGGCTGGCAGGAGGTGGATCCTCTGTGCCAGAGAGGGATAGCGAGGACCGTGCTAGTGGACCGGTTCTAAGACACTACTGGTTTTCACCAGAGCCCGCCGCAAAGCGGGATGGTCTTGCTGCGGCGGTAGTGACCAGGTCGTAACCACTAGCAACGTCTCACCTCTCTGGCTGCTGAAGATAGGCGAGGTACAAGGGAGTAGGCAGAAGCAGAGTCGGACGTAGCAGAAGGTCGGGGGCAGGCGGCAAGGTTCGTAGTCAGGGGAGATAGCAGAAGTTCTGGTACACAGGCTTTAAACACACAAAACGCTTTCTCTAGGCACAAGTGCAACAAGATCCGGCAAGGAAGTGCAAGGGAGGAGGATAGATATAGTCAGGGACCAGGTGGAAGCCAATTAAGCTAATTGGGCCAGGCACCAATCATTGGTGCACTGGCCCTTTAAGTCTCAGGGAGCTGGCGCGCGCGCGCCCTAGAGAGCGGAGCCGCGCGCGCCAGCACATGACAGCAGGGGACGGGAACGGGTAAGTGACCTGGGATGCGATTCGCGAGCGGGCGCGTCCCGCTGTGCGAATCGCATCCCCAACGGCCATGACAGAGCAGCGCTCCCGGTCAGCGGGACCGACCGGGGAGCTGCAGGGAGAAAGACGCCGTGAGCGCTCCGGGGAGGAGCGGGGACCCGGAGCGCTAGGCGTAACAGTACCCCCCCCCTTAGGTCTCCCCTTCTCTTTATCGGGTAACTGCCTCCCCTGGGATGAGGACACCGGGAAAGGATGGAGGGATTCCTCAACGGCAGGCAGAACCGCAGGAGTAGGAATGGGGAGAGAGGGCAGAGGGCGAGACCTGGCACGGGGCAGTGTGACACCAGGACGAGGGCCATGAGGGGACACAGAAGCTTGCCTGATGGAACTGGGAGGGGGGGAGGGGCATTTCCTGTGGCAGGCAGAGTCCTTAATGACCTTAGGGGGACCGGATACAGGAGGAACCACAGGGTCACGGCAGGGAGTACTGGGAACCGGTTGAAGGCAGTCCTTGGAACAAGAGGGACCCCAACTCTTGATCTCCCTAGTGGACCAATCCAGGGTTGGGGAATGGTGTTGAAGCCAGGGTAGTCCAAGGAGAACTTCAGAAGTGCAATTAGGAAGGACCAAGAATACAATTTCCTCGTGATGAGGTCCGATGCACATTAGGAGGGGCTCCGTGCGGAAACGCACGGTGCAATCCAACTTGGCTCCGTTGACCGCGGAAACGTGGAGTGGCTTGACAAGACGGGTCACCGGAATGCGGAATTTATTCACTAAGGACTCCCGAATAAAATTCCCAGAAGCTCCAGAGTCCAGGCAGGCCACGGCTGAGAGAGAAGAGCTGGCTGAAGTAGAAATCCGAACAGGCACCGTGAGACGTGGAGAAGCCGACTTAGCATCAAGAGACGCCACACCCACGAGAGCTGGGTGCGAGCGTGCGTTTCCCAGACGTGGAGGACGGATTGGGCAATCCACCAAAAAATGTTCAGTACAGGCACAGTACAGGCAAAGATTCTCTTCCTTACGGCGATTCCTCTCTTCCAGGGTCAGGCGAGACCGATCCACTTGCATGGCCTCCTCAGCGGGAGGCCTAGGCGCAGATTGCAGTGGAGACTGTGGGAGAGGTGTCCAGAGATCTAAGTCTTTTTCCTGGCGGAGCTCTTGATGCCTCTCAGAAAAACGCATGTCAATGCGAGTGGCTAGATGAATAAGTTCATGAAGATTAGCAGGCATTTCTCGTGCGGCCAGAACATCTTTAATGTTGCTGGATAGGCCTTTTTTGAAGGTCGCGCAGAGGGCCTCATTGTTCCAGGATAATTCTGAAGCAAGAGTACGGAATTGTACGGCATACTCGCCAACGGAAGAATTACCCTGGACCAGGTTCAACAGGGCAGTCTCAGCAGAAGAGGCTCGGGCAGGTTCCTCAAAGACACTTCGGATTTCCGAGAAGAAGGAGTGTACGGAGGCAGTGACGGGGTCATTGCGGTCCCAGAGCGGTGTGGCCCAAGACAGGGCTTTTCCAGACAGAAGGCTGACTACGAAAGCCACCTTAGACCTTTCAGTGGGAAACAGGTCCGACATCATCTCCAGATGCAGAGAACATTGGGAAAGAAAGCCACGGCAAAACTTAGAGTCCCCATCAAATTTATCCGGCAAGGATAGGCGTAGACCAGGAGCGGCCACTCGCTGCGGAGGAGGTGCAGGAGCTGGCGGAGGAGATGGTTGTTGCTGCTGTAGCTGAGACTGAATCTGCTGTAGTTGTGACTGGAGTTGCTGTGTCATGGTGGTCAAGTACGACAGCTGGTGATCTTGTTGGGCGATCTGACGAGCTTGCTGGGCGACCAGCGTAGGGAGGTCAGCGACAACTGGCAGAGGAACTTCAGCGGGATCCATGGCCGGATCTACTGTCACGATGCCGGCTGGCTGGAGGTGGATCCTCTGTGCCAGAGAGGGATAGCGAGGACCGTGCTAGTGGACCGGTTCTAAGACACTACTGGTTTTCACCAGAGCCCGCCGCAAAGCGGGATGGTCTTGCTGCGGCGGTAGTGACCAGGTCGTAACCACTAGCAACGGCTCACCTCTCTGGCTGCTGAAGATAGGCGAGGTACAAGGGAGTAGGCAGAAGCAGAGTCGGACGTAGCAGAAGGTCGGGGGCAGGCGGCAAGGTTCGTAGTCAGGGGAGATAGCAGAAGTTCTGGTACACAGGCTTTAAACACACAAAACGCTTTCTCTAGGCACAAGTGCAACAAGATCCGGCAAGGAAGTGCAAGGGAGGAGGATAGATATAGTCAGGGACCAGGTGGAAGCCAATTAAGCTAATTGGGCCAGGCACCAATCATTGGTGCACTGGCCCTTTAAGTCTCAGGGAGCTGGCGCGCGCGCGCCCTAGAGAGCGGAGCCGCGCGCGCCAGCACATGACAGCAGGGGACGGGAACGGGTAAGTGACCTGGGATGCGATTCGCGAGCGGGCGCGTCCCGCTGTGCGAATCGCATCCCCAACGGCCATGACAGAGCAGCGCTCCCGGTCAGCGGGACCGACCGGGGAGCTGCAGGGAGAAAGACGCCGTGAGCGCTCCGGGGAGGAGCGGGGACCCGGAGCGCTAGGCGTAACACCAACACTCACCCGCCAGCTCAACTCCCCATCTAAAGGAGTCACGTTTAATGAAGGAGATAAGGAATTGAAGGCATCCCCAAAGGTAAGCCTTCATTGTCCCCCATACCAGGCCTGGGGACCCATCAATCAGATTATGTTGCAGAAACACCTTAAGTTTATCAGGAATTCTGTCATTATCACCATTTAGCTTCAACCAGAAGGGATGAATTTTCCACTGGCTAGGACCCGGGGGGAGTAGTCGCACTCAAGCAGACAACAAGGGGTGAATGGTCAGAGATAGCTCTAGGCTCATAGGACACCTCAATTTAACCCATTATTTCAATATTATGTAATTGTACATCACAGTAGCTAATGTAGCTAATGCTCTGTGACATAGAGTTACACTACAGAGCGTTCGTGGGCCTCAGTATCAGCAGAAGGAGCTGTTGTCATACATAGCCAGGCTGCCACAACAACTGCAGAGACTGAAGT
Source organism: Hyla sarda (assembly GCF_029499605.1). Lineage (NCBI taxonomy): Eukaryota > Metazoa > Chordata > Amphibia > Anura > Hylidae > Hyla > Hyla sarda. The sequence goes on from NC_079197.1 coordinate 124,784,516, forward strand.
GAGCTCCGGTAATGGCAGTTTACCCCATAGATTCTGCGGTCAATAACAGCCCCTCAGAACAGGTGTGATCATGTGACACTTTAAAGTGATACTCCGGTGGAAAACAATTATTATTATTTTTTAATCCACAGAATTACTTCTATTAAAAAAAATCTTAATTCTTCCAGTACTTAGCTTCTGTATGCTACAGAGGAAGTTGTATAGTTCCTTTCAGTCTGACCACAGTGCTCTCTGCTGACACCTCTGTCCATGTTAGGAACTGTCCAGAGCAGGAGAGGTTTGCTATGTGGATTTGCTCCTACTATGGACAGTTCCTGACACGGACAGAGGTGTCAGCAGAGAGACTGTGGTCAGACAGAAAATAACTACACAACTTCCTCTATAGTATACAGCAGCTGATAAGTACTGGAAGGATTTTTTGATTGAAGTCATTTACAAATCTGTTTAACTTCCTGGAGCCAGTTGATTGTTTTCCATTAGAATACCCCTTTAATTGTACACAGGGAGGGCCACATTTAACTCTTTTTGTGACGTTTGTGTTAAGGGGTTGGACCAGACCTTATCTATAGGTCTTGTAGCAAAAGGGGGTGACTATATATGCACTATTTCACATGCAAGTTTTTTTTTTTTTTTCTTTCCCTTGAACAGTTTTAAACTATTATGGCAGGTCCATTACATAAATCCTAAATTATAATTTATTTTAATTTTTGATTGTAATGCAACAAAACAAACAAAATACCAAGGGGGTAGATACTTTCCCACTGTAGTACTCAAAGGTAGGAAAAAGATGGCTTAATTAATGTATAATTCATTTAAAGAGGTATGCCACAATTTTGTCCCCCACAGGTCCCATTGTAGTACATGTTGGAGATTCTTCCAGTCCCACAATGCTCATCTCTTCTGGCTGCTTTCAAAAAGAAATGTAAAAGTAGGACATTCCCACAATACTGCAGAGGTGTCTCGGCCAATGAGTGGAAAGCCAAGCCACAGACCTGGTTACCCTAATCTTTTGAACCTTAAAGGGGTACTCCACTCGTAGACATCTTATCCACTAGCCAAAGGATAGGGGATAAGATGTCTGATCGCAGGGGTCCCGCCGCTGGGAACCCCTGCAGCATATAGCATGCGGCACCCACACCCCTTCCCATAGACTTGCATTGAGGGGACGGGGCGTGACGTCATACGGGGGTGGAGTCGTGACGTCACGAACTTCCATTCCCGTGGTCGGGACCCGGACCCTCCAGCGCTTCCGGACAAGAAACAGGTGGGTGCCGCATGCAATATTGCAGGGGTCCCCAGTGGCGGGACCCCCGCGATCAGACATCTTATCCCCTATCCTTTGGATAGGGGATAAGATGTCTAGGGGTGGAGTTCCCCTTTAAACTAAGCTCTACAATCTATTATTTTAATGAGGGTCTGTTACCTCTCATGACATGTTAGTTTTCTTAAACACTTGTGTTTTCCATGAAATAACAATTATGGATCACCTTTTCTTAGAACCCTATGATGGGCTATGCTTCTGTTATTCCTCCTAGAAATGTATGAATAAATAGGGGGGCATACTTGCAGAATCTGCTATATCTATATAGAAAATTGAGGCTCAATCTAAAGTTGTAAAACAGTTAAGGGGCGCTACTGAGGTGTTTTAAAACATAAAACAACATCAAAGATAAACAAGGGAATACCTAGACACGGGGTACCCCCACATAACATGTGTAAGAAAAAATGATGTATGTATCTCTATTGGACTAGTATATATTAGTAAATAGACAGATAATTGAAAACAACTTTATACCCACAAAAACAAGAGGGGGCTAGCAAGCACACCTTCGAGTTGGCACATGTCCCAATTGTAGGGGAAATGTAAACACTTCTAGTTTTTTCTGTACAAATACTGTCACATAACACAAGTGTAGCCTTCAAGCATCTGAGACAATTATTGGAAAAGGTAAATATGTACGACAAACACTGATACAGTATGACAAAGCAGACACTATGTCTAAGCTCCAGGGTAAGAGCTGAAAATCCACCAAACCCTCCACTAGCCTACTAGGTTAAATAAACACATGTAAAAAGCGAAAAACTGTGAAGTGAAAAAGCAGGACGTAGCCGAGCATGTACAGTGATCCCTCAACTTACAATGGCCTCAACATACAATAGTTTCAACATACAATGGTCTTTTCTGGACCATTGTAACTTGAAACCGGACTCAACATACAATGTACGGACAGTCCAGATCTGTGAAAGGTGTCACAACTGGAGGAACTGACCAATCAGAATGGGCATTTTACTGGTAAATCACCTGTGTTATTGAAGTGCATGCACTGACTGATGTCTGGTAGCGCCCCCTAAACTACAGGGAGGAACTACAAGTTCTGTACTACTCCTTACCTGTGCCAGGGTTACCTGCTCCTTTGGACACCAAGTAAGGGCGGCTCCATTTGGGACACTGTCTATACTGTATAGGACCCTGAAGAAGCTCCTGTCCTCTACATAAACCATTGTTTCCCAACCAGGGTGCCTCCAGCTGTTGTAAAACTACAACTCCCAGCATGCCCGGACAGCCTTTGGCTGTCCGGGCATGCTGAGAGCTGTAGTTTTGCAACAGCTGGAGGCACCCTGGTTGGGAAACACTGACAATAGACAGTGATTTACAGCTCCCAGCAGATCTTTCTTACTTTTATATGCTTTATCTCTATTAGTTATCTACTTATTTTTCTTTAATCCTCACTTTTTTTCTATTTTTGGATGACATTTTGTGGCTTCAGAACCAATTACCAGGTTTTCATAGAGTTATGGTTTCAACATACAATGGTTTCAACATACAATGGGCGTCCCAGAACCAATTAATATTGTAACTTGAGGGACCACTGAACAGGCAAAGGATCAAAACTCCAATCAGCAGTATACTTATCCCACAGACATGTGCCCCCAACAGAACCCCACGTGTCTTGTTACCACTAATTGACAACTTCCTCAGTACCCCTGAGGAGTTGTGTGGGGGTGCACTATACGATTAGGTGTTTCCTCATTTCCTTTGATGTTGTCCTTACATAACCTAACAATATTTAGTGATGTCCCCTCTATGACAAGGGGGACAGTAACACCCAGTTACTGTCCCCTTAATAATGATAGCAAAACAGGTCTAAAAAAGGGTATATGCTCCCAAATTGCTCATTTATGCAGAAGAGAAATATATCAGTAATGACAGCAGGTCTTCTATAATCTTATGCAGGAACTTTAGTAAGAACTTTAGCAACCTGTCTGTTTTTATTAGAATTTATTACAGTGGCCTATGTATAAAGAGGTCCGATGATAAATGGCTTGGATTGAGAATAATAAATATGTGTTTATTTAGGTTGTCATCTCCTTTGGAATACACAATAGATCCTCTAACATTACAGCTGCAGGGGATCTAATTCTCAGAAGAGATAGACATTCAAACCCATCTAATTATCTATCTTGTATCTATCTATCTCATCTATCTATCTATCTCATATCTATCTATCTATCTCATATCTATCTCATATCTATCTATCTCATATCTATCTATCTATATATCTATCTCATATCTATCCATCCATCTATCTATCTATCTAGAAGTCCAGAAAAGCAGCACATCTGCCCATTTAGTGTTAATATAAGGTGCACGCCATCATAGGGTTCCTGGTCAGGAAATCCAACATTAATCAGGAAAGGATCGCAGCCCACAAAAGGATTTCAGTAAAATGCGGTGTTTATTGCATCCTCAGCAAACAAAAGTGCAACGATTCTGCGGCCTCTCGCTGATGCTTGAGAAAGGCGGCGTGAGGTTGCACTTTTGTTTGCTGAAGATGCAATAAACACCGCATTTTACTGAAATCCTTTTGTGTGCTGTGATCCTTTCCTATGGATACCTATCTATCTCATATCTATCTAGAAAAGTAGAGAAGCAGCACAGCCAGGCTCGCAGGTTCTGTGGACTTTGGTCAGAAATCCTCCATACAAAAATTAATAGAGTCCCACAGCACACAAAAATAAAGTGCAAAAGGCGGATGTATTTATTCCATCAGAAAGTGTAAAGTGCAGCGTCGTTTAAGCAGCCTCACACCTCCATTTTCAAGCATCTATCTATCTCTCTATCTATCATAATGATTCATAAAAAGCAAAAATTGGTCAGCACATTCTGATACACAACTATTGTATGAAATAAGTATACAGCTGCTGCGGCTGAACTACAAATACAAACAAGAGGATAACAGCAGCACACTGCTGTTATCATAATGATTCTTATACACATATTGACAAAAAAGATAATGCACCCAGACAGAATTGTTGGACTGCAGCAAAGCTCAGGTGTGGTCTGATTAGACTAAGAGAGCGTAAAAGTGCTTCCCCTGCTGCCCTATCAACAGGGTCTTGAAACTACTTTTGGGTAGTGCCAGATTGTTGAGTGCTAGGATAGGTGATAATATGTCTGATCGCGGGGGTCTGGCAGCTGGGACCCCTCATGATCTCCGGGCCAACACCCCAGCATCATGTCCCCTCCCATAGACATGAATGGAGGGGGCGTGGCATGATGTCACAAACACGGACACCAAAAGAAAGCTTTCTGAATAAACATAAATGTTCGGAACTCCGGGGTGCCGGCCTGGAGATCACGGGGGATCCCAGCAGTCTGACCCCCCGCGATCAGACATCTTATCTCCTATCCTTAGGATAAGGGATAAGATGTCTAGGGGCAGAGTACCCCTTTAAAGACAATTTGCCTAGTTGACAGAATCCAAGACTGAAAACACAAGGATGGTCTTTTTGATAAATTGCCCGCCATGTAGGCCGTTCTGACCAAGCCATTAGGAGGTGGTGGGAGTGGTTATGTGAGGGCACGCACACACTGTGGACAGACTCCGGATGGCCCAGACAGACCATCAGTAGAGATGATCATTTTATCTGCCAACAAGTAGCTCCCAGTTTCCATGCTCACCATTCAGTTACACGGGTACCACTACATACCCATTTCTGTCCAGACCATTTCTAGGTGCTTAGCAGAAGGAAATCTGATGTCACTGAGCTCATTACATGTCCTATCATTAACAGCCAGCCCCCATTGCCTTCATTTGCAGTGGAGTTGTGTACAAGAAAACTAGACTGCTATGGGCTGAAAAATGCAGGTTCTGTTTTAGATAAGACGACTGTCAGGTTTGAGTATGGAGGCCTTGTGGTGAGTGCATCAATCCTGCCTTTTCTGTGGCCCCCACTGCTTGGCTGATGATCTAGGAAACCATTGCTTATGACAGTAAGTCACACATAGTTATATAATGTTTAGAAAGTTTCATTTGGTTCCAACAACTTCAAAAATAATATATTAACCTCAAAAAAAATCTGAAGACTTACCTGCTTATTCATAAAAATATAAATAAGAGGATTAAGAAAAGTGCTGGTCTTGGCGAGAATGGATGGTATGATGCTGACTGTAGGAGGGACTGCTCCGGGCTTTCCGAATGTTGTGATCAAGGAGACCAAACCGTACGGTAACCAGCAGAATAAATAGCAGGTGACCATACACACAATCATAAATAATAGATGGTGCTCCCTCTTCTGGGCTGTTGTGAGGTTAATCCTACACATCTGTAAAAAAAAACACACAACATAAAATAATATAATATAAAGGCATCTAAAACAAATGAAAAACAGATTCAGAGCTTTATTATACTTAACTAGAACTAACATTCACATTTTAAAACTGAATAAGCTTTGGGAAAAAGAGAGAACTTTCTTGCTTCCCGACAAGTTTATTCATTTTTTAACATAACTGGGGCATCCGAAGAGGATTAAAGGCTGAATCTTAGAAAGGGATCAGTGTACTGTACTTAGTTCATGTATACAGTGATCCTGATTCCATAGCTAAATCTATCATTAAAAAAAAGTAGAGCTTCATGTTAACATTTACATTGTGTTATGTCAAGAAAAAAGCAACAGGATTTGAGGTGTTTTTCCCCCATTAATTTTATTCAGGTTTAATGCTCTAATACTAATGTGAAGTCCTTAAAGGGGTACTCCACCCCTGGACATCTTATCCCCTATCTAAGGGATAGGGGATAGGAAGTCTGATTGTGGGGGTCCTGCCGCTGGGGACCCCCGCGATCTCCCTGCAGCAACCGGCGTTTGTTTAGAGCATCAGGTGCAGTGCGTGACGTCACGAGCAGGGCGTCATCCGGCACGGAGCGAAGATTGCTCCGTGTACATGATGTCTGGCATACCGCAGCCGAGATCGCAGGGGTCCCCAGAGGCGGGACCCCCGCGATCAGACATCTTATCCCCTATCCTTTAAGTATAATTGATAGCCAAGCTTATGTTATACAGCATGCTACTGTAGTGTAGTAAAGTGATATATCCTTTGAGTTATGTTTAAGCACATAATGCCTACAATAAAATGTATATGTACTTGATTATAATTCCATAAATCCATCTCTTTGTAAAAAATGAGTTGCCTTTGTATAACCATCATTACAAAACTTAAACATACGTTACCACCTGTGGGGGAACACTGCTGTTAATGCAAGATAGAAGTAATAAACTAGATTATTTTACATATTTAAAAGAGTTAACTACCGAAGACCTAATGACAAGCACTATCGCATGTTACAAGAGTATTATAATCGTACCTCTGCCCCCTGCTGGCTGTTCACTTTAAATAATGATGTGAAAATAAAGCACAGCATGTAACTGAGAAAATATTTTTTTTACCTTAAGCTGATCATGTATTTTAGCGCAATTCCAAAGGAAAAAACACTGTTATGTGTCAGTTAGCCCATAGATTTCTTATACTTATTATAAATGATCATTGTTATAAGGGTTAATAACTGTATAACTTAAATAGTTTACAGCCTTCTAATATATTTTATGGTTCAATTTCCTTATCCTTTCCAAGATGTTTGCTGTCAGAAAGAACATTCTTGTTTATATTCACAGACGGCAAACCCGGACATACCTAGTGTTACTCTCAGCTTGAAAGATATGTTCAGTTCAATGCTCTGTGAGCTATATGCATCAGTAGTAGTTAATTATATAATTATGCTTTAATCATAATTATAATCTTTATTTGTAATAATATTTAATCATTTAATAGTTGTTGCAGAGGGTAGTTGGTAGAAACACAAGAAGCTTGGTCTTTGAAATGCTGAGTTTCAAAAGGAGAGAGTGGACATGATGTTAGAGACAGTGGAGGATAAACACTAGTGTTTGGTGGTAGGACAGGGTTGGTGTCTCGAGAAGAAGTCTATAGCTGGGTGTAATCAGCGTAGAGATGGTACTGAAAGGCAAATAGGCTGTTATCTTTGTTTAAGTGCTCGTAGCAACATAAAATTTGCCTTATTGACTCAATGATCCTTATATGGTATGGTGGGGGGAGCGGCATCCTCAACAGACGGCTATGCCAGACCCCAATCACAGGTCAACATCAGAAAGATACCTGGATATCAGCAACAGCCAAAACACTGGAGGTCAAGCTATAAACCCACAGGATAAGAAGACCATTATACTAACCAGGATGACCTCAAGAATCTGTACTGGGACCCATTTTGTTTAATATCTTTATTAGTAACATTGCGGAAGGTCTTGATGGAAACGTATTGGTCTTTTTGATGATGACACAAAGATTTGTCATTTGTAAGGATTTGGGTAAACTAGAAGAATGGTTAGATCTCTGGCAACTAGTGCATGATAATACATCTGGGGCATAAAACCCAAGGGCAGAATATAGAATATTTGACACAGTCCTTACCTCAGTATCTGAGGAAAGGGATTTAGGGGTCATAATTTTAGAAGACTTGAAGATAGGCACACAATGTTGTAGAGCAGCGGAAACTGAAAGCAGAATGCTAAGGTAGGTGTATAGGGAGAGGTATTAGCAGTAGAAAGAGGGAAGTGCTCATGGGTGTATAGGGAGAGGTATTAGCAGTAGAAAGAGGGAAGTGCTCATGGGTGTATAGGGAGATGTATTAGAAGTAGAAAAAGGGAAGTACTCATACCGCTATACAGAACACTGGTGAGACCTCACTTATAGTATTGTGCACAGGACTGGAGACCGTATCTCCAGAAGGATATAGATACATTGGAGAGAGTTCTGAAAATAGCTACTAAACTAGTACATGGATTGCAGGATAAAACTTACCAGGAAAGGTTAAAGGACCTTAACATGTATAGTTTGGAAGAAAGATGCGACAGAGGGAATATGATAGAAACTTGTATATACAGTACATTTAGGGAATCAGTACGGTAAAGTTTTAAAAGTACAACTATCTTCTCATCCTGAGGGCTTATAGTGTGTCCTCCCGGTATTTTTTACCTATTGCGGATATCTTGGCATCAAAGTGCTCCAAGTGGCGATTGTAGTCAACTGATTTAAACCATTTAGAAAATCGAAAGCAAAAGGGTGCTCTACTAAGTACTACAGATGCTTGTCAAGAAGTTGAATAACTGCAAGATTCCAGTAATCATTAAAGAGTAGCTCCCACCATCTGTATTTTTTTTGCTGTCCCTACCTATTGCTAAACTATCCCTAACCCCCTCCCTGCCTTTTAATGAGATGAGCGACCAATAGCACTTCAGGCTGCTCCAGAGTCTCCTCCTCCCTGTTTAGCAGTGTAGTGTTATCCAGGGAGGAGGAGTATAGGAACATCGTCCACCTGCCGTGCTCACCCCGAGACCCGGGACCGAAACAAAGTACGGGTAAGTGAAATAAGACCTCACTTACCCATATAGGACATCTACAGTCCAGGAGCATCAGCACAGCACTGAGATTCAGTGCCGCGCTGCCTCCAGACTGTACATGCCGGGGGCAGGCAGCCAATAAGACAGCTGCGAGGCTAGGCAGCCAAAGAGCGCAGCCTCGCCGTCCACAGCGCTTGCTCCCGCCTGTCTGATTGACAACATATAAAAAAAAAAGGTTGGTGACAGTGCCTATTTAAATGCATTTTGTGTTAAATGTGGAGAAATCACTTGTATCAGTTGTGTTGAGCTATTTGAATTGTTCTTGTTTGTTTTTTGCAAACAGCTGAAAGTTTATACATTTTGCAAATAAACCTAATAAGCAATGAGGGTTAAATCATTTCTATTGGAACTTTAGGCGAATCCTGAGAAGGAGAAAATGTTTGACAGCAAAGGAGAGTCGGCCGTGGTTATACATTGGGAGAAACAAATGAGCTTTTGTAGAAAACTAAGCAGAGCTAGAGGAAAACCAGGTAAATTAACATCTTCATGTGTATAAAATTAATTGTAAGAGGTTTAGGGAGGAGGTTAAAGATGGAGGTAGATTGGGAGATTGGGTTGTCACCATAATGAGAGCCAGTATTTTCCAAGGAAAAAGAATTAGGGAGCCGGTCAGCAAAGAGAATGGGTGAAAAAGGCCTGAGCGTGTGGACCTTAAAGAAGGGAAATGTGAGCGAGGGTACCGGAGGAATGACCTCGTGCATTGCAAGGAAAGTAGAATGTGTACTCTTCTGCCATGACTGTTCTCAGGTCTGAGGGTGCATAAGTTATAACAGGGAAGGAAGCGGTGTTAGACTGTTAAACTCATGTTTCTATTCCAGCCAGTTCAGAAAGTTTGAGAGGAATAAGTCAAGGATAATGATAAGTTTGTTGCACACTGACCAAGTGTTCCAGAGGACACAGTTAAAGGAGATGGAAGAAGCCATACAGTGAGTGTTAATGAGATTTGCAGGGTTTCTTTGTGTGGCGGGTAAGAAGCTAAAGTTAGCAGTAAAAAGGGGATCAGGGTCATGAAATACGTCCTCTACAGTTATCAGAAGGAGAATAGAAACAGCAGATGGTTGAATGATTTATGAGACCAACTATTGTGGCAGAAAGTGGAATTAGTTTAAGGTGATTCAAGAACATAGTGCATGTGAACAGTATATAGACGAGGAAGGAGAGAGGAACCGATGTGCAAAGGTATGAATGAGCGTCAGGTTTGAGAGCAAATCACAGCTGAAATTTTGACAGTGAACATGGTGAATATTTTTGGGTGACAGAGAAATATTTGCCCATAGCAAACAATCTGTAGATAAGTTTACCTTCAGTTTCCTTTTAATTCAATTCAGGTCTAACTCTGATTAGTGTACCTATAAAGGAGTGGTTAGGAAGGTTTCAAGCAAGGTATTGTTCTGGAGTCCAAGCTGTTCAGCTCACAGGGCATTATCAAGCCTGGATTCAATTGTATCTACTTCTCAGGCTAGCCATGCAAGAGTTTCCAGCCTTGAGGTAGGGTTCTACGTGCTGTATTCGTTGCTGCGTATTTTCCTATCCATTGAAGTTGAAGGGTAGCAAAATCAGCTTTAAAAAATGCAGCACGTGTGACCCTACCCTTTGAATGCAAATGATAATGCTGTTAAGAAACTAAAAAATAAATTATATGTCAATGTTGTTTTTATACATTTATTATACTTAAGAAACATAGCATTAAAGGGAACCAAGCACTAGATTTTACCACATATAATGGTTGGCAACCCGTTATATATGGTAAAATACTTATCCTCACCATCCTCAGGAATGTTTCCCCCCTAGGATTGGTGAGGATATGAAGTTACAAAGTCTGCCCTGCCGCCATTTAAGTAGTCCCCTGGTCGTAGAGCTATACCTACTAGGTCCCGTCGCTCCAGCCGTAGTGACGCCCCCTCGCTTAGATTGACAGCCTGCGTTATTGCTCTGCTCTGTCTGCTTAGGAATCAGAGCAATGACTCGGGCCGTCAATCAAGCCGAGGGGGCATCACTACGGCTGGAGCGACGGGACTAAGTAAGTATAGCGCCCCGCTTAGAGGACTACTAAGGGGGCGACGGGGGAGACTTTATAACTTCATACCCTCACAATGCTTCGGGATGTTGAGGATAAAGATTTTACCATATATAACATGTTGCCAAGCTTTATATATGTTAAAATCTAGCGCTTGGTTCCCTTTAAACCAGAAAGAAGTTCCTTTAAAGAGGACCTGTGGCCAGGGTGACCGCCGCCTATAGGTGAGGTAGATGACGGCCTAGAGCACCCATTGGATGAGAGCATCATGGCCACCTGCAAAGCATGGTACAAGGGTAACATGGTGCACAATGCCCACTCACTACATCCACATCTGACCAGCTGCAACTTTCATCTGTGCAATCCACATGGTATAAACTGATGGTATAAACTGAGCTGCCCTGCATAACAGCAATAAGCTTTGCATTTCAGTGATGTCTCCCTCACAGCAGCTATGCCAATGTCCACGTGCAGAGGGGGTAGGGCACAGTTGTTTAAAGGTGGCATTTCCACATTACAGCACTGCCTGTACACCTAAACCCCCGCTGCCAGCAGACAACTGCGTACCATAGGAAAGTATAGGACGCAAGAACTAGCCTGCCCTCCTGCAGCTGCTAACCTCCTCCTGGCTGTTACTGTCTCTGTCACACACTAGGGCTGGCACTAGGAGTGGGCACAGGATAATGCCACTCACTGTTCCCTCCTGACAGATCAGTGTGATGGCAGCTGTACATGCTACTTTTTATGCCTCAACTTCTGATAGTATTAGATTTGCAGGCCTAATACTCTTTAGGGGGCTTGGAGAGGGGCCCTTACTATATGGAGGGCACAGAGAGGGGCCTATACTATATTGAGGTACATAGTTGGGCTTAATACTAGATGGAGGCACATAGATAGGTCTAGTACCATATGGGGGCATATAGTTGGGGCTAATACTGAATGGAGGCAGAAAGGTAGACCTGATAGCAAAGTTGGTCTTGATACTATATGAGGGAACATAGTTGGGCCTAATACTAAGAAGAAGAGGCACATAGATGAACCTGATACCATTTGGAGTCATAGAGGTGGGCCAGATATCATAAGCGGGCACAGAGGTGGGCTTGATACTATATGGGGGCACAAAGGTTGGTCTCAGAGCTAGGCCTAATACTATATGGGGCACAAAGGTGGGCCAAATACCATATGTGGCAGCAGAGAGTTTGGCCTAATACTATATGGGGACATATAGGTGGGTTTAACTACTATATGGGGGCACAAAGTGGGCACTATTACTGTGTAGGGCAATACATATGGTGAGTTTTTATAAAGGTGAAGACTGTGCTGGAGTGAGGAGCCTAAAATGTTTGTCTGGCAGAGTTGTGGCCGAGACAAGCCTTCATGATGCCCTGGGCCAGATGCAGAAGAAATGGAAAAGTGAACGTCTCTGTTCAAAGAGACGTCACCTGTGAGTCACTAGATGTAACTGCACTGTAATCACTTAAATGGTTTTTGAAAACCTATGTGGTGCTGGTATCTATCACAATTTGGTCATTATATGGGGAGCAATAAAATGGAGGAAAAAAGCGGAGGTAGCGCCGGGTGCGGTGTAGGTCTTTATCCGGTATAGGTGGGTACCCAGGTGGGGGTAGCGTGTTCCTTGCCGGTGATGGTAGCTTGGTATGCAGGCCAGCAGCGTGAGGACAGAGCCCAGAGGAGAGTCCGTAGAGTAATGCAGAGGTATAGGAGGAAAAAAGCTGTGTTGGCGCTCCCAAGGAAGTAACCCAAGTCGTGGGTATTGATGCAAACTAATTTATTTTTACAGCATAAGAAATCAAAGAAAATAATAAATAAATATAAAGCAAGACGCGTTTCGGGAGTCACAGCTCCCTTTTTCAATTGCAGGTGGTTGCTGTATGGCAAGGTAACAGGTATATGTGTTTAAATACATGAGAAAATGGCGCCAAAACCAGGTGAGCTGATGACGTCATGAGGGGTGGATACCGGGGCCAGGTAGGGGCCGGGCATTAAAGACCTAAATAATAAAACATATTCAAAGAAGGGGCATGAAAACCACATAAAACATGTAAAAAATCATAGGTATAGTCTTTTACAGGAGTATTTGGAAGTTCAAACTGAACCGCGAGAGGCAGTAGGAGTAGGCTGTAATCGCTGTGCAGGGTTGCCGCTGTGGGGAATGAATGGAGACGAGCCCCTATAGAAGCTGATTGGCCGTTTGCTGTGGGAGGTGAGGAGGCGGCCAATCAGGAGCGAGCCGTACTATGCTGAGTACAGTTACGATGTCATAGGGGAACATGAGCCATATGGGGATAAGTCCAAAGAGAGTTCCTCGGGTGCTGATTGGCTGTCCGTGATCTTACATGAGCCAATCAGAGGGGGGACGTATAAGTCTGGGTTGCAAGTCTTTGTCGCTGGTGGCGGTGAAATAAAGTTCAAAAAAGCTCAAAAACGTCAGCCAATCGCTGTAGCATCAGTCCGGGTGGCATCCAATCAGAATGAAGACGTGTATATCCTCTATGGGAGATTCCTAGAGGCGTCGGCGGCAAATCCATTTTGAATAATACGACCAATAGCTGCTGGGCAGGTCCCGGCGGCGACCAATCATGAAGAAGGATGTGTTGTAGTGCTGTCAAGGTGCCGATGTCAGACTTAATCATCGTCCGGGCGGGCTGCCATCTGATCTCGCAGTCCGGAGCACACTCGCAACTTGTCATGGAGGAGCTGGAAACCTGTAAGGGAGTAAGGAGGTAGACAGGGAAGGGAGAGGTGGTCTCTCCCTTCCCCAAGACGCAGCTTACTGTCGGCTTGTCGCGCATTGAGGAGGCATCTGGTGCGGCTGTGAGGAGGCATCTGGTACGGCTGTCATCGAAGCCCGGAACATACTTGGAAGTTGTCATGGAGGAGCTGTAAACCTATAGGGGAGTAAAGGGGTAGAAGGGGAGGGGAGAGACAGGTGATTTTGGCGGCGGCTTGCTGTCAGCTTGTCCCACAGTGAGGAGGCATCTGGTGCGGATGTCCTGATGACAAAATGACATCCGCACCAGATGCCTCCTCACTGCGGGACAAGCTGACAGCAAGCCGCTGCCAAAATCACCTGTCTCTCCCCTCCCCTTCTACCCCTTTACTCCCCTATAGGTTTACAGCTCCTCCATGACAACTTCCAAGTATGTTCCGGGCTTCGATGACAGCCGTACCAGATGCCTCCTCACAGCCGCACCAGATGCCTCCTCAATGCGCGACAAGCCTTCAGCAAGCCGCCGCTTGGGGAAGGGAGAGACCACGTGTCTCTCCCTTCCCTGTCTACCTCCTTACTCCCTTACAGGTTTCCAGCTCCTCCATGACAAGTTCCAAGTGTGCTCCGGACTTCGAGATCAGATGACAGCCCGCCCGGACGATGATTAAGTCTGACATCGGCACCTTGACAGCACTACAACACATCCTTCTTCATGATTGGTCGCCGCCGGGACCTTGACCAGCAGCTATTGGTCGTATTATTCAAAATGGATTTGCTGCCGACGCCTCTAGGAATCTCCCGTAGAGGATATACACGTCTTCATTCTGATTGGACGCCACCCGGACTTATCCTACAGCGATTGGCTGACGTTTTTGAACTTTATTCCACCGCCACCAGCGACAAAGACTTGCAACCCGGACTTATACGTCCCCCCTCTGATTGGCTCATGTAAGATCACGGACAGCACCCGACCCACTCTCTTTGGACTTATCCCCATACGGCTCATGTTCCCCTATGACATCGTAACTGTACTCAGCATAGTACGGCTCGCTCCTGATTGGCCGCCTCCTCACCTCCCACAGCAAACGGCCAATCAGCTTCTAGGGGCTCGTCTCCATTCATTCCCCACAGCGGCAACCCTGCACAGCGATGATAGCCTACTCCTACTGCCACCTGATTGGTCCCACGGACGCCGGCAGCTTCCTGATTGGTCGCCACTACGGACAATTCTCGCGGTTCAGTTTGAACTTCCAAATACTCCTGTAAAAGACTATACCTATGATTTTTTACATGTTTTATGTGGTTTTCATGCCCCTTCTTTGAATATGTTTTATTATTTAGGTCTTTAATGCCCGGCCCCTACCTGGCCCTGGCATCCACCCCTCATGACGTCACCAGCTCACCTGGTTTTGGCGCCATTTTCTCATGTATTTAAACACATATACCTGTTACCTTGCCATACAGCAACCACCTGCAGTTGAAAAAGGGAGCTGTGACTCCCGAAACGCGTCTTGCTTTATATTTATTTATTATTTTCTTTGATTTCTTATGCTGTAAGAATAAATTCGTTTGCATCAATACCCACGACTTGGGTTACTTCCTTTGGAGCGCCAACGCAGCTTTTTTCCTCCTATACCTCTGCATTATATGGGGAGAGCATTGGTGTTTGTATATGGTGTCATTAGTCATTATGTGGTGGAAATATGTTTTCCTGGTGCGGCAGTATAATATTGAATTTTAGGTACTGGTATTGGTATTATTGATTTCGCCATACTGGATATGTATGGTGATAATACTGTTCCCTTATATACTGGCTTTTTTTGATAACTAAGACTTACTTAGGGGTATACGGTATCATGCATGGAAAACTGTCTTACCTATGGTCATTAAAAATAATATTCTGCTTCCAAGGATGTAATGATCATGGTCAAAGGAGGTGCGACTGGGCCTGCAGGAGAAGTGAGGACATGAAGACTCTGCCACTCAATGCAGGCTGTCGGGAGTTCAGATGCTGGCAGTTTTTCTGTCCCAAGCTACCTGTACTGGAAAAAGACCAACGGGGCACCAGAGAAAGTGCGGGGAAACAGTGTGACAGGTGAATATTGTTTTTTAGCTACTACAGTATATGGGGCACAGAGGGGCCTTACTATTATGTGGAGGAAGTGTGAGGGGACTTACTACTATATGGGGCAGTGTGGGACTTAATTACTATATGGGGCAGTGTGTAGGTCCTGACTACTATATGGGAACAATGTGGGAGGCTAACTACTATATAGGGGCAGTGTGAGGGGCCAATTTACTATATAGAGGGCAGTGTTAGGGACCTAACTACTATATGTGGGGCAGTGTCAGGTGCCTATTTATTATATGTGGCAGTGTGAGGGGCATAACTACTAAATGGGGGCAGTGACAGGGCCCTATTTACTATATGGAGCAGTATGAGGGGCCTAACTACAATAAGGGGGCAGAGTGGGAGCCTAACTACTATATGGGGGCTGTATGGGGCATGAGGCATTTTAATACAGAAAGGGAGTTTGTATAGAGGTGAGGATGGTGCTAAAGCAGGGAGCATAAAATATTTGTCTGGCAGATTCTGCAATTATGTGCGCTCTTGGGGGGTATGACCATTAAACATTTTTTAATTATATCTACATAATCTATGATAGAGCCAAAAATATTTGTGAGCAGGCTACAGCCTACAGTTCAAACTTGTGTGAGAGCCAATGATGTTAGTGATGTTTACTGCGTCTCTTTACGCAGGATAACTTACCCCTCGCATAATTCGAACAATATGTCCATAGCTGAATATCATGATGATTAGTGGTAGGACCAGGCAGAACAGGAAGAGGCACACAATGTATGATACGTTGTTGGGTGACCTTGAGTGCCATACTACTGAGCAGGTGGTACCCGAGCTTTCAAGTCCATAACTGCTCCAGCCAAAAAGGGGAGGTAATGTCCAGAAGAGAGAATAGATCCAAGATCCAACAATACAAATCCAAGCATTTTTGTAGTTGGAGGCATCAACTTTTGAACACTTCAGCACTGTGAGGTAGCGCTCATAGGATAACATCGAAAGGGAGATGAGGGAAACAATGCCTACAGTAAAAGCACAACACAAATGATGAGGTTATAGACTTTTAGAAAATGCACAATTGCAAATGGAAAAATACAACAGACATAGATAAATCATTTCTGTATACCTATTCTGCTATTACATTGCATGCACATTGAAACACATTTGCACATGCAGTAGCATGTATCTCCAATTATACATTTCTTCTATGTCAAATACACATATAATACATTTTAAGGGTGTCCTGATACTGACAATCTTCGCAGCCCAGAAGTAAAACTGTGGAATCCAGACAGCAAGTCTATGGTACATTCGGTATATCCCCTGATCACGTTAATATCGGGCATTACTGTGGAAATTGCCCGGGAGTTTTAAACATGCTGCCGCTGGACTAACATCATGTTAAAATATGATTTAGCTGTCCGGGCTTGGCTGTTTTATTCTTTGGCTGTATATATTGTCAGTATTGGGACATCCCACACAGGACTTCCAATATATGTTATGATCATGTTACTCTTGGGCTGCCCCAGGGTTTTAAAAATCCTGCTGCTAGACCAACATCATGGAAAAGTATGATTTAACAGTCCAGAATGCAGGTGCAGAAAATAGTTAGTGCGGGGACATGGAGAGGGGGCAAGGCTTGAGGGGGAGAGAACATTTATTGTGGGCTGAGAGAAGAGTGGTGGGGGAAAGAATACATCAGTGAGAAGGCAGGGAAAGGCCATGCTGAACTGAGGAGTGTAGGGAGGATGAGCACCTACCACTGCTGGGGTTTCAGCAGACTGGGAAAGCTGAGTACCACCCGGGCAACACTGGGTACTTAGCTACTGTACATATATATATATATATATATATATATATATATATATATAGCACTTGCTCACTCATTATCACGAGATTGTATCCAGAAGAGTGTAATTCTGAACTATTATAATCGTTATCTAAGATGCTGTTAGTTTAGCTCATGAGACGACAGGATTTGTGGCCATGCAATATAAGTAAAGAAAACCGGCACTGAGGTCCAATCGGGTGCTCTGTGATTCAAGGCTTGACTCTGTGCCCCATATCACAAATGTCCAAAATTAGAAAAGTAATTATTTTTTCATCCATTAGGTTACAGAAAAGAGCTATGTTTCGGATTCTCTATGAAACCTTTCTCAATCCATAATATAGGCACAAAGATGACCCATATTAAAGGGGTACTCCACTGAAAAACATTTTTTTAATAAATCAACTGGTGCCAGAACGTTAAACAGATTTGTAAATGAATTCTATTTAAAAATCTTAATCTTTCTAGTACTTAATAGTGGCTGTATGTTCCAGAGGAAGTTCTTTTCTTTTTGAATTTCCTTTCTGTCTGACCACAGTGCTCTCTGCTGACACCTCTGTCCATTTTAGGAACTGTCCAGAGTAGAAGAAAATCCCCATAGGAAACCTATCGTGCTCTGGACAGTTCGTGACATGGACAGAGGTTTCAGCAGAGAGCACTGTGGTCAGACAGAAAGAAAATTCAAAAATAAATGAACTTCCTCAGGAACATATAGCAGCTGATAAGTACTGAAAGGATTAAGATTTTTTTTATAGAAGTAATTTACAAATCTGTTTAACTTTCTGGCCCCAGTTGATTTATTAAAAAATGCTGAGTACCCCCTTTAAACTAGTGTACAATCGGCCTTCGTCTAGCACAGTCTCCACGGTCGAAAACTTCTTTTTATTCTTCTTCTTTTTATTTTTTACAGTTTTATCTGGCAGTAGCAGGTAGTGTACTTTGCTAGATAATTCTAGATGGCACAGTGCAGATCTAAGTTCATTAAAGGGCACTCTGTCCTTGAAATTTTGATTTAAAAAATATAGTGCACTTGGATTCTAAGCCAGCCACAACACCTTTAGGGCAGGGTCACATGGGCCGCATCCACAGCGTATTTCACTTTGCAGATGCGCTAACGGCAGTCACAGAGGGACTGCAAAGCAAGCTTCTGGCTGCAGCCTGGTAGCTCTGTGAGTCCGCTAGTAGTGGTGGATTTCCCACTCTAGAAATCTGCTGCTACTAGAGGACACACAAAGCTACCCAGCCGCACCAGGAGCTTGCTCTTTAGTCCTCTGTGGCTTTTATTGGCTCTTCCGCAGAATGAAAAACTCTATGTGACCCTGCAATTAGGATCTAAACTTAGTACATTTAAAGGGTAGCTCCCACCATCCTATTTTTTTTCTGTCCCTGCCTATTGCCAATCTATCCCTAACCCCCTCCCTGCTTTTAATTTTTATTTTTACTATATTAAAAATGTCTTTTGTCTGCCTGGCAGTGTGCTCACTACCAGGCAGACTTCCCCAGCAGGCACCACATCTCTGATGCCTGCTGGGGGGGGGGACTTCCGCCCTTAGTTCATCTACACAGGGTGGCTCCAGCTGTTTCACCACTACAACTCCCAGCTTGCCCTGTCAGGGCATGCTGGGAGTTGTAGTATTGAAACAGCTGGAGGCACCCTGTGTAGATAAACTATTAGTTACAAGCGGCGCTGCGGCGCTAGCCCGTTCCCCCCCCCCCCCCCCCGCAACGGCGCTAGCCCATTCCCCCCCCGCCCCGCATACCCCGTTCCCTCATTACACTTGCAGTTACTGCAGAGTCATGCAGCGGGCATGCAGGGACAGCGGCAACGGCGATGTGCGGGAGGAGTGGCCTCCCAGCCAGTGGCCGGGGAGCCAATGCGCTCGCTCCCGCCTGTCTGATTGACAGGCAGGGAGCGAGTGCAGCCTAACTGAAAAAGGACTGATTGCCACTCCAAAATTAGTCCTTTTTCAGGCGTGACGTCACGCCAGGCTGCAGCCGGCCACTAGGAGGGTGACCCCTAGTGGCCGGTTATTAAATGTAAATTAAACCTTTTTAATGAAAAAAAATAAAATAAAAGTATATTAGAGATATGTTGTAGTACATAAGTATTACAACATATCAAAAAATAAAGTTGGTGACAGTGCCCATTTAAAGTCAACTAATGGTTAACTTCTCATCTCCAATACCCAGGCTGAAAGCTGCATCACAAGATGCAGAGGCTCTTCCCTGACTGTAAGCTGATAGAATGCACTGCGCTACATACAGTGAGCGCAAAGCTACTTTTTTTTCCACCCATGCGCCCTCTCATAGCGCTGATGCCACTGCATTCCCTTCGCAGCAGGGGCATCGCCAGAAACGGTTCCCCAGATATTCTAGCCCAGTGCCCCGGATCCGAGGGTGACTGCCACCCTTTACTGCACCTGCGTACTCTGACATATAAACATACATACAAGTGGTATCATTCTGAAGTGCCCAGTTCTGAGATCATAACAAGGAGGTTAATGTTTCTCCAGTACTCTGATGTATATTTGAAACCCCCTGTGATGGACATTACTATTTTCAGTTTGTATGTCAGACGCTAGAATGCTTCATCTACAAACTCTCCATAAAGACAGAATCAGCAAGAACCTCCTTAAACACAGAATACCAATAGGGTGACCATGCATGTCAAGCATGTAATCCTTTGTGGCATTTTCAGCTGATTTACTGGCTCTTTGGCTTCAGCTTCATTACATTACATGGTTAATAGATTTCAAGCTGAGAATATTTGCATACGACTTATGTAACATTTTTCCAACTCAATTCTGCTTTTTTTATACTGTAATACTGGATATGGTTTTACAATATGAAACAATCTTCATGTAAGAAGATACATCTATTTTATCTGTCAGTTATTTTTTTTAATGTTGGCACTTCAGAGGTTATGAGAAATACAATTAAACATATAACCGCTAATGTGAAATGTATATAGACTGTGGCCAAAATCCAAAATGGAATTCCGCCAAAATGAAGCATGTGAACATGTAGACGTGACTCAAATCACCTATTAAAGCCAATACGTTTCAGCAAATGAATACGCTCTCTTTATTTAGTCAGTTATTTAGTCAGTGTTTGCTTCTTATAAGATATATCTCAGCTACTGTGGAATATCTTACATGCCTAGTCTAGAGAGGTGACCGCCACCTTTTCTGCCATAAGGGAACTCTGATCTTGACAATCCATGTCTCTCGTACTTAGCCAGGGCTCGATTATGTGCTACATTGTTATCTTCTTTGCCTGTCCCCACATTAAATATCTTTGTGAACGCTAAACCAGATGTCATCATTACGTGACTGGTATTCTTTACTAGTTTCCAAGGAATATTATATTTCCCCTGAAGTCCTGATGAAGACGGTGTTCTCTCGTCATGGAGCAATCTCAATCAGTTTGTCCCATTAGATGTAAAGAGGAAGACATGAGAACCAACACATCCCTGACAAAATAAATTATAGGCTTCTTTGCCTTCAATATTTCAATGTCTCATTTCAAACTACTTGTTAGTAAAATAAGATGAGAAATTATGTTTTGTGCTTTAACTATTTAAGTCACCTATGTATTGTTAGTCTGTGGCAGGTTCTCTCTCAACTTTTAAAAATTGACTTTTAGAAGAAATGCCCCAATTCCCTGTCGAGTAATACAGTAGACAGTAGTGGTATAACATGGGTTGCCAGCACCCAGGAAAAGGAAATTCCACACACAGTCCATACCACTTTGAAATGGATTCATGGAGGGCTAACAGTCCACAGGTTAGGGGGTGCAATACTTGTTCCACCAGTATACTATTGAACACCTTATATTATCCTGCTGTTTTCCACCTTAAACTCATATTCTCTGTCTCTACTAATATTATACCAACCTAACCAAACCAACTCTATTCTTATATCTACAATCTCCACTCTCCAAGTCAACCACATGTCACTTTTTCACCCACTTTCCTTTTCTATCTAGCACCTGTCATTCTACACTTCAAAGTCAGCTTTATATCCTGCCCTTTCCCCAGCCCCCTCATGCCCTGCCCCTCCCCAAGACACCTCATAACCTACCCTTCCCCAAGCCACTTCCTAACCTGCCCTTCTCCAAGTAACCGTATAACCTGCCCTTTCCAAAATCACCCTAAAACCTGCCCTTCCCAAGTCATCTTATAGCCTGTCTTC
Organism: Hyla sarda; assembly: GCF_029499605.1. Taxonomy (NCBI): domain Eukaryota; kingdom Metazoa; phylum Chordata; class Amphibia; order Anura; family Hylidae; genus Hyla; species Hyla sarda. The sequence continues at coordinate 124,806,113 of NC_079197.1, forward strand.
CCCAAGTCCCCTTATAACCTGCTATTTCCCAAATCACCTTATACCCTGTCCTTCCCCGAGTCACTTAATAACCTACCCATCCCCCAGTCATCTAATATCCTGTCCTTCCCTGAGTTAACTTATATTTTACTATTCTCCAAGTCATCCCTACACCCTGCCCTTCCTCAGTGCCCAATCCATGCATGGTTTATCCTTTGGCAGCAGCTTGCCCCAAGACTACAGATGTACAGAAGCAGCCACCAACATGATTGGTAATGCACTACTTGGTTTCCGCAGGTTAAATTCGATACCGGCATAGCTTGCCACAGGAAATGCATGTACAAGCATTGATTCCTGTTAAACTTAAGGGTCCCTACTCCTGTACAGTGATGCTTACAGTCTATGCATGATCACCAGTCACTTCACCTTTGAACTTTCAACACAGCAGCAGACTCCAGGACGTGTGAGTTTTGGTATAATTTGGTACAGTTCATCTCAATGAGGTTGATTGGGAAAAACATGTAATTAAAAGCCGAATTAAAAATATAATTTTTACAGTAATAATTGTGTCCTATAGATGGTCTTAGACATTTTCTAGAAATGCAGAGGGCTACAAAGTATTACCAGAATTACAAAGTATAGTTTTTACCTGGCATAATGTGAACTTTAAGGAGTTATATCAAGATTCTAACTTTCTTTCAACTATTACTGAATTTGATCTGCCTAACCTTTTCTTTATCAATAGTTTTTATAAATTTTTACCAATTGCTTCAGCTGTGCCACATGATACATTTACAGGCTCAAGTAGTCTCTTTGGATCTAGATCTACAAAGGTGCCTATCTCTTTATTTTAATGCACAGGTTCCAGGTTACATGTTGCACCTCTGGAGTATGTAAGAGAGAAGAAGGAAAGAAATCCTGGCCCTTATCCCAAACATTTAATTAAATGAAGCTTATTGCAGATCTCAGATGTTTTTTTTTTACTTCAAAGGGTGTATCAAATTCCAACTCTCTTACAAAAAATGGGGTTGCGCTCGGATGGACATGTTGCATATTATTATGATTGGGGGGGAGGTTTTTCAACTTCTCTCTTTAGGGGTACATTCTTAGGCAGATAAGTTACTGATTTTGTATACATTGATTTGTACATTTTCTGCAACTGATCAGTAGCAGATCTGCATCAAATACACAGAGGGGGTTATTTTTACTCTGGTTTTGCGACCAAAAAAACCCCCCAAAACACTCCATTTTACAAGAAAAACCCAAAAAAGGTGAGTGGCTCCACATCCCTGCTTTTTACTCTGGCCGGCCAGTGATGCGTATAGAACTTCACATCACTGAATTATATTTGCTGCTCCGAGCGGTGATTGGCCATATGGTGTTGGCCAATCACTGCTCTGAGCGGCTTTTCAGTGAATGAATCAGTGAATAAATCAGTGATATGAAATTCTATTTACATCACTGGCCAGAGTACAGAGCAGAAATTTGGAGTGGTGTAGTGCCGCCTGCATCTCAGGAATATAAGTGCCGATTGCAACAAGTCTCAAGAGTGTCCCTTACTGCAGGTACTACTGCTCCCAACATGGAGCACACTCTGTTCCATGCTGGGAGTAGTAGGAACAAAATAATGTGCGGACATATTGTTTATAATACATATTACACTGTACACTGTTTTTACATTAAATTGAAAAAAGGCTTTATATACATTATTAAATAAATTATTAATAAAATATTTAACTTAAAAATATAAGAATACATTTTTATTTAAAAATCACATGGACCACTTAACCATTTTTAATATTTTCCGAAGCATTTTTCAGTCCCTGCCTGCTTACATAAATGGTTCCCTGCTGAAAAAAAAAAAAAAAGTTTGTTCCCTAACTTGCAGATAACATCTGGTCAGGGCGTTTTTTCCAGGAAAAAGAAAAATATACTAAATAAATAAATTAAAATAAAATGTCATAACTTATCCCTGTCAGTGTTTAAATAGACACAGAGGTATCAGAAGATACAATGTCCTTTTCCAAGCGATCCCAAAATTCTCCCTTTTTGGAGTTGCAGGACTGGTGTCCCAAAATTGTAGTGAAAGTCAAAGTTAAATTAATGATTTCTTTTTGGAGACATCGGTTGTCTAAAATGTTTCCCCTTTTTGGGAGTAGCAACAAGACCAACAAGTGGACCGCAGGAGTGGTGGATTGGTGGTAGTTGTAGTAGCCAGCAGACTGCAGGCAGTTTTGGATAAGTGATAGTTGTAGTCAGTAGACAGCAGGGGTGGTGGATTAGTGGTATTTGTATTAGCCAGCAGACCAGTGGACTAGTGATAGGTGTATTAAGTGGACAGCAGGCAATGCTGGACTAGTGGTAGTTGTAGTAGCCAGCGGACAGCAGGCAGTTATGGACTAGAAATAGTTGCAGCCAGGCCTTGTGATGCTTCTACCTGTGCTTACGTAGAGTTGTATTTCCTAAACTTGTGCCCTGGCCATGGCTTACTTTGTGTCTGCACTGTCCCTGGTCTTCGTCTGGTAAGGTAGAAAATAATTTTAACACAGCAGAATACCTAGAGATAGATACACCATAACCTGAATGTGCCCCTCCTCTGGAAGCCTTTTTTTTTTGAGCCTATAGATGCCATCACTTGCTCCTGAGCTGATTTCAGCAGGCCTCATCTGGTATGTTTCACAGATGTTTTGGCCCTATGGCTGCTCCACTCTTCATCGCTGACAGTACCACCACTACCCTCCTGCTCTGAACACGTCATTTCATCACCTGGTTCCCACGTCCAGTCCAAAACGACATAATCATGAACAAATTCATCCTTATCATCCCAAAACTTCTTCCCATATGATTTTTTGATGTCTGATCATTGGCTCCTTGCTTCCCCTTAGCATATCCCTCATGGTGCCTTACAATATCACCACCACCACACCTATGCCTACCACCACCATTCTCACTAGTGCTATGCTTAGCCATTGCTCCCACATCCATTTTTCTAACCCTAAACTGAAAGAGAAGGCAAATGGGGCTGGTTTTTGAAGTGCACACAAACTGACTAAACTATAAGTTGTGGCAACACATACAGCCCACCAGACAATTTAGATGCTAGAATGCATTAATATGTATAGTTTATCTGGCTGGGCTCTATATTGCTAACACACTGCTGGGATTGTAGTGTACAATGAAGTCTGCCCACCACCCAATTTAGGTGCTAGAATGCTTTTCTTTGAGTTGCAGTGTGAAATCTTTCTCTGGCTGGGCTCTATAGTGTTCAATCACACTGCTGGGATCTGTAGTGCGCAATCACTAGAGAGCACTGCAAGTTAGCCCACCGCACAACTGAACTGCTAGAATGCTTTGCTTTGTGTTGTAGTGTGAAATCTTTCTCTGGCTGGACTTTTTAGTGCCACAATGAGTTGTTCTCTGCTCAGCATGTCTCTCCAATATGGTGGTCACAAGACAGTACATAGGGTTTTTATCAGTTCTTTTAGACCCACCCCTATGCAAGCAATAACTGGCTAACCTGCTATCATGTGATCTTGCTGCTAGCTGAAAAGTATTCTGGGCTACTCAGATGTCATCTCAGTGTCCCTACGTCTCATCCTATGCTGAAATACCGCCAAAACGGCATGTGTTCCTAATTTGTTGTCCTATATCCACATCGTGACCACCATGTTGTTTGCATAAAGTGCCATACATCATGCTGCCTATATCGATCTCCTGATGATCCGGGGAGTGAAACGCGACGAGATATGGAGACATCATCGCATCATGACACTTGATATTTAAGTATTCCCTGTAATGGCATCTCTGTTCAATACTCTGGTGCAATCTGTCTATGAGTGGGTCCACTGTTATTGATGTTACCCTGGTACATGTGCTTAATTTTTCATATATTTCAGCTACCACATTTTGCGGTTTGGGACCCAGGCTATAAGACGTATGTTACTCTGATGTTTTGCATTATATATTGGATGTGGTAATATATTCTAGTGAGCATACACCACTGTGGTTGTTTTATTATCTCCTCCCCCAGTTTTGTTATACACCTGGGATTATATGGATTAAACTTGCTGCAGTCTTGTGACATCTTGTGGTTAATGATCTAGTGTATATAATCTAATATAAAATACTAGCTTCCTCTTACCATTACTTACCTACTAATATTTGCCTATTTATACCATTTCTTACCATTATAAATATTAGTGGGTAAAATACATCAAATATATCAGTGTATACTCATATAGTCACGTCTGCACCAAGAGGTATTTGCAGCAGAGTCTGTATCTCACATTACACAATTATCTTTGGGCTTTTCTCTCTTGGTCTGTATCACATTAGACCTTATAGGGACTGGCCCCCATTAGTGAGTCAGCATTATGTGTAGTAAGTGAGCTAGAGTGTGTAAGGGAGCATTATTAAGTACAGGGCAGGTTCCGGAGCGGGGCATCCTTCTTAGGACGACAACTCCTCCAAGGGCAGGCGAGAGATAGGTATATCACCAGGGTGTGATAGGATCCTGTGCCCCCTCCAACCCAGTTGTCCCTCCTCCTGTCCCATCCCTAAGTCATGGGGATAGGGCTAGAGATAGCTAGGTGATACCTTGTGTACCTGCATTATCATGCCAGTTAACCGAAGTCTAAGCGAGTGAACATCATATCGGTTGGATGGCGACCATTATCAATACTCTATCTTTTGTCGATTTGTGTATATAACGCTTTTTGAGCATTTTTTTTCTCCTCTTATTTGGATGTATCACTGTGTGGTTCCTATCTTCAGTTTTAATAGGTACTCATAAATGTTAAGTTTTAGTCCACAATTTTGGTAGTTGTGTTCATGTTGGTAGACGGAGTAATCAATCAAGTTGGTAATTTCCATAATAGCACGAACCCAGCATTAACATTTGCTGAATATGGTTTTAGTTGTGAAAGTAATCGGGTTTAACGTGTTTGGTTTGCTCATCTCTATGACTGAGATATTAAAGGGGTACTCCGGTAAAAACCTTTTTTTATTTTTTTAAATCAACTGGTGCCAGAAAGTTAAACAGATTCGTAAATTACTTCTATAAAAAAAATCTTACTCCTTCCAGTACTTATTAGCTGCTGAATTCTACAGAGGAAATTCTTTTATTTTTGGAACACAGTGCTCTCTGCTGACATCACGAGCACAGTGCTCTCTGCTGACATCTCTGTCCAGTAGGAGTAGGAGAAAATCCTCATAGAAAATATATGCTGCTCTGGACAGTTCCTAAAATGGACAGAGATGTCAGCAGAGAGCATTGTGCTCGTGATATCAGCAGAGAGCACTGTGTTCCAAAAAGAAAAGAATTTCCTCCGTAGTATTGAGCAGCTAATAAGTACTGGAAGGATTAAGATTTTTTTATTAGAAGTCATTTACAAATCTGTTTAACTTTCTGGCACCAAGTTTTCCACCGGAGTACCCCTTTAATACTGGATTGGTTATGTAAACTCGATGTAACCTCTCAAGGAACTATTTGCAATATAAACTGACTAACGTTCACTAGGGGAGATTTGTTAAAACCTGTGCAGAGGAAAACTTGACCAGTTGCCCATAGCAACAAATGAAATTGCTTTTGTAAATTTTTAAGAAGACCTCGAATTGGTTGCAAAGGGCAACTAGTCAGCTTTTCTTACACACAGAGTTTGATTAATCTCCCCCATTGTTCTTCATTTTTTGTCTTGCGCTAAAAGCTCAATCAATATTAACTGGATTAAAAAAAAAACATATTTTTTTGCTGCTCTTCTGTATGTAAACTGACAGCTGTTAATGGAAACAATAATGCATGTAGGTATTTAAACCTAAGTGCTGGAAAATAACAATCTACTAAACACGAAAGACATTCCCGATGAAGAAAAATCTGTAAATGTCACATTGTTCCCTTGTAACTTGTTACTGTACATAGAATTCTAGAGAATTTTATGATACTGTTACATTTTTACCTAAGGATATGCCGTAAAACAGTATGGCCACTATTTTCAGTAAACACATGTGACATTTATTGTGTAACGTTACAGAAAATCTATACAGATGCCCACACACAGCGAAGTGGTTCTACCGGGTCAGTGACACAGCAAGAATACAAAATAAATGGTGCAATCACAGCACACAAACAAGAGCAACACTGCAATACGTGTAGGGAGAAAACAGCAACTGTACATGTTTTATAGACGATTACAACTAAAGGGATCATAAAGGCCATGGCAGACAATAAAATAACCACAGTCTGCTGACTACTCTATCAGCCTTCCAGATAATGGTTCATATATACCATCTATTGATCCAAATATCATTTGTATATAAATTATAATAGATTCCTTTTTGCCTTTCTTTTTACATTTATACAACGTGGAATATCATATATTGTTTGTACTTTTTGATATGTGCCTTATTTGTTATTTTTAACTTTAATAAAACCTTTTGAAAGTAAAAATAATAATAGAATCCAAGTTAAAAAAAAAAAATAATAATCTTTTCTCATATCTTCTGCCAAATAATGTGCAGTGTAGTTTTTTTTAGAGACATAAAAAAAGGTTAAGGGGCCGTCATAATAGGGCTTATTTTTTATTATTTTTATCCTGAAACAGGTGGGTTGTTCATCTTTCCCCTTAACTATAATGCCTATTATGTAATAGTCAAAGGGTGGAATGTCCCTAGAGACAGTTTTGCCAACCATTTAGTAACACTGCTGTCACATGTAGCTCTGTCAGCAATGCACTTCATACACCAACACCAGCCTCCTACAGCTTTCTGTGTGTGTGCTTTTGCATCAGGCACACACAAGTGATGATGCCACATGAACATCATGGCTTATTTAAAGGGTTACTCTGCTCCCCAGCGTCTGTGTTCATGCCCGCCCCCTCGTGACGTCACAGCCTGCCCCCTCAATGAAAGCCTATGGGAAGGGGGCGTGACAGCCGTCGTGCCCCCTTCCCATAGACTTTCATTGAAGGGCAGGACGTGGTGTCACATGAGGGGCGTGACGTTACGAGGGGATGGGAGTGAACACGGAAGCCCGCACACAGTGTTCAGAACTCAATGTTCCGGACACTGGGTAGCGGAATAACCCTTTAAGCCTGCATTTTCCCCTGATTTTTTTTTTACCACTGTTATTCTGTCTCTGTTTTACTACCACAACTTGGTACTGCAGAAATGCAGTGGTTAAAGGGGTGCTCTAGCACTTAAAAAACGTATCCCCCTCAGACAGTGCATAGAACAGACGCTTAGGATATAACTGTTTATGTGCTGGAATACTACTTTAAAGGAGTACTTTGCCCCTAGACATCTTATCCCCTATCCAAAGGATAGGGGATAAGATGTCAGATCACGAGGGTCCCCCATGATCTTGGCTGCGGCAACCCAGACAATGGGTGCACGGAGTTAACTTTGCTCCGTGCCGGATGACTGCTGAAGCGGGGTGGAGGCTTATGATGTCACTGTCATGCCCCGCTTGTGATGTCATGGCCACACCCCCTCAATGCAAGTCTATGGGAGGGGGCGTGACAGCCATCACGCTCCTCCCACAGACTTACTTTGAGGGGGCGTGGCCGTGACATCACATGCCTCCAGTCACTGCACCCGAGGTTCTAAACGAACGCCGGGTGCAGCAGGGAGACCAGGGGGGTCCTGCTGCTGGGGATAGGGCATAAGATGTCTAAGGGAGGAGTACCCCTTTAATTCTTTCTGACTCTCTGCTCAATAAGTGTGCCCACAAATGCTGCGGCTTAGCCATGATGCTGCTAATCGCTGAGCTGCACCTGTACATGCAACCTGAAACCACAGCAAATACATGTGATGTAAGGCAATTAGTGTAAAGCATGTGTACAGTAAAACTAAACCCAGCTAGTCCTCTCATTCATTGGCTGAGTGTCAGCTAAAAGGTCACAGTGCAGTCTCTAATCCGGTCTCCTCCAGCATGTGTTCCTTTAAACCCTTCATCAAGCCACTTGTTTCTTGGAATCTTCTTGCCTTTGTTCCTGATTCCTAGTTTCCTAGCCTTGCTAGTTGGATATTCTGACTGGAACTTGTAGTTCTATTTCGGGTCCTTGCTGCTCCTGACCATTGTTCTGCCTTATCCATTGGATACTACATCTGGTTCCTGAACTGCTCCCCTGGTAAACAACTTTGGCTTTGTTCCTGACCAGACTACTGTGCTTTGGCCACATTTCATGGCCATACTCCTGGGATCAATGCCTCTGGTTTCAGCTTTTGGCAGCACTCCTGGGCTCTCTGGTTTTGGTTCCTGGTTACTCTACAAAGCACCATACTTCTGGATTCAACTCCTGGGCTCTGTATTTCTGGTTTCAGCTTCTGAATGCATTTTTGGCCTCTGTGCTTCTGGTGTCAGCTCCCAATCACACTACTAGATTTTGTGCTTCAGGCTTCAACTCCTGGCCACATTTTTGGGTTCTAGGCTTATTGTTTTAGCTCTTTGCTGAACTACTTGGCTCGGAACTTCTGACTCCAGCTACTGGCTGAACTCCTGGGTTCTGTGTTTCTAGTTCTAGCTTCTTGTTCCTGGTGTCCAGGTTCCTGTTTCATGCTAAGCATCTGGTCTTGTTCCTTTTCTTACATCACTGTTATGTCCAGCTAACAAATGGTGCCTATCCGGGGGACCATAGAAGAAAATATACACAGATACCCATCATGAATTTTCTAAGTGGAGGGGACAGCATGAACTGGAGCCCCTTACTCACAGCAAATGTGAAGTCTAACCTTTTTAAAAAGGACACTAAAAGCTGAAGCAATAAAAAAATGCAATAGAGAACACTACCAACAAATATTAAAATACACTTGCGTCTGTTCTGTCTAATACAAATACACCCTCAAACCAAAAGCCTTCAGTTCTGATCCAGCCTCCTGCCATCATTTTCCAATATAATTTCTGAGTCCAAAAATGAACAATGATATATGATTGCTTTTGCATAATGTTGCTTAAAAAATGATTTTCCAAGGAATGCTTATTGCTATAGGAAATACTTAAGTCTGATGCTGAAATTATTCTTTCTGATAGAAGGAGGTCATCGAGTGTTTTACCTAGCCTAGTCCGCAGTGCTATGAAGCAATATGAAGTTAGATAAGAATGATCATTTTGACTTCCTTGCAGCTTGTATCAGAAAATAGCCCATAGTATCCAGTAAAATTGCATTTTTCCAGGAGTTTATGAAATAAAAGCCGAATATTGATAAAACACATGTATGAAGCCCCATGAATGAAGATGTGCTGTCTGCAACAAACACCAGCAATGGTTCATTGTTGTACAGCTCTCAAGGTAAATATCATACAGAAAAATCATATGGCTGCAGAATGGAGGCCTAGTTTTAGCTGGTCCCATATATACAGTCATGGACGTAAATGTTGGCACCTCTGACATTTTTTTCTCACAGTAAAGGATTGTAGTAACACATGTTTTGCTATACACATGTTTATTCCCTTTGTGTGTATTGGAACTAAACCAAAAAAGGTTGGGAAAAAAAGCAAATTGGACATAATGTCACACCAAACACCAAAAATGGGCTGGACAAATTATTGGCACCCATAACTTAATATTTGGTTGCACACCCTTTGGGAAAAATAACTGAAATCAGTCGCTTCCTATAACAATCAATAGGCCTCTTACACCTCTCAGGTTGGACCACTCTCTCTTATTGGAAGGGCGCCTTTTCCCAACAGCAATTTTAAGATCTCTCCACAGTTGTTCAATGGGATTTAGATCTGGACTCATTGCTGCCACTTCAGAACTCTCCAGTGCTTTGTTGCCATCCATTTCTGGGTGCTTTTTGACGTATATTTGGGGTCATTGTCCTGCTGGAAGACCCAAGATCTCGGATGCAAACCCAGCTTTCTGACACTGGGCTGTACAGTGCGACCCAAAATCCGTTGCTAACCCTCAGATTTCATGATGCCTTGCAAACTTTCAAGGCACCCAGTGCCAGAGGCAGCAGAACAACCCCAAAACATCATTGAACCTCCACCATATTTCACTGTAGGTACTGTGTTCTTTTCTTTGTAGGCCTCATTACGTTTTTGGTAAACAATAGAATGATGTGCTTTACCAAAAAGCTCTATCTTGGTCTCATCTGTCCACAAGACGTTTTCCCAGAAGGATTTTGGCTTACTCAAGTTCATTTTGGCAAAATGTAGTCTGGCTTTTTTATGTCTGTGTCAGCAGTGGGGTCCTCCTGGGTCTCCTGCCATAGCATTCCGTTTCATTTAAATGTTGACAGATAGTTCAAGGTGACACTGATGCTCCCTGAGCCTGCAGGACCTCTTGATTATCTTTGGAACTTGTTTGGGGCTGCTTATCCACCATCTGGACTAGCCTGCGTTGACACCTTTCATCAAATTTTCTCTTCCTTCCACACCCAGGGTGATTAGCTACAGTGACATGGGTTGCAAACTTCTTGATAATGTTGCGCAATGTGGACAAAGGCAAATCTAGATCTCTGGAGATGGACTTGTATCCTTGAGATTGTTGATATTTTTCCACAATTTTGGTTTTCAAGTCCTCAGACAGTTTTCTTCTCCTCTTTCTGTTGTCCATGCTTAGTGTGGCACACACAGACACACAATGTAAAAGACTAATTGAACTTCTCTCCTTTTATCTGCTTTCAGGTGTGATTTGTATATTGTCCACACCTGTTATTTGCCCCAGGTGAGTTTAAAGGAGCATCACATGCTTGGAACAATCTTATTTTTCCTCAATTTTGAAAGGGTGCCAATAATTTTGTCCAGACCATTTTTGGAGTTTGGTATGGCATTATGTCCAATTTGCTTTTTTCCTCCCTTTTTTGGTTTATTTCCAATACACACAAAGGGAATAAACATGAGTATAGCAAAACATGTGTTACTGCAATCCTTTTCTGTGAGGAATACTTCATATTCTTGAAACATTTCAGGGGTGCCAACATTTAAGGCCTTGACTGTATATATATATATATATATATATATATATATATATATATATATATATATATATTTTACTGGGTGATGATAGTATTTGAAATGCATATCATTAAACATGCCATCCTTCGAGGGCCTTTCTTGTGGAACTGTGTTGAGAGTATACCAAGAATGGTGTAATTGAGGAAAAACATTAAAGCGTACCTGTCAGATCACCCAAAAAAAAAAAAAAACTCTTATATGTTGCTCAGTATCTGATCCTGATCGTGTACATATCATTTTTACGTGTCTATGACCTATATTTCTCTCAGAATTAGCTTTATTTCTGAATTACCATAATGTTGTAGCCCAGAAGCAGGGGGGTGGGTCCCTTTCTTCTCCTCAGGTGATAACCACTCCCCCTCCTCAGGAGTGAGCATCTGTAACCCTTTCCTTTCTGGTTTTATGTTATATACACAAACACACACACACACACACACTGTGTACAGCTTTTGCAAAACTAAAGCTCCCAGAATGCCCACACATCCTTTGATTTGTAGTTTTGCAACAGCTGGAGCCATATGATTGGTAAAACTCAGATTCGCAGCAGTGTTCCTGCAGGCTGTGTTCCTCCTACTGTTGCAAAACTATAACTCCCAGTATGCCCACACATCATTTGGCTTTGCAGGCATGCTGGGAGTTGTAGTTTTGCAACAGCTGGAGGCATATGATTGTAGTCCCCTTGTATTAGCTACACACACACATTGACTTAATTTATTCATACACATGCACATTACCTAGACAACACAGATTTCCACACATACAAATATATCCACACACACACATATACATGCAGAGACACTTACATTTTAAACAAAAAAATCCTCCATTCAGTCCCCATCTTCAGTCACAAGCTTCTTTCATCATCTGCTCACAGGCAGCTGTGTAATCCCGCCCCTCCCCCTTCTCCTCACACATGAAGTAAACATGCAGTGAGGGAGCAGATCACAGAAGCTTTAGATCTGCAGATCTGTCAATCATGAAGTGGGTCCATGACGTAAGTGATGACGAGTGGACACAGCCAGGCTGGTATGTATCCCAGGAGGCAGGGAGGCAGTTTTTTGACTGGCTTTTTCAGTATGAATTTTTTTTTTTTTTTAATGAAAGCAATTACAAAACCTATTGGTTTTGCATGCTTTACAACATATCAAAAGTTTTTATATCTGACAATGCCGATTTAAGCAAAAGGGGATCCTATGGACATAAATAGCACCAGACTGGCCCTCCGGAAGCTACTTTGATGGGCCCAAAGTGCTGGCCATAGAATAACATTGATCATTATAAGCAATCTAATGGATAATTGTTTATAAAAGTCTCCTAAAGGGACTTAAAAAGACTATAAAAAATAAATGCTTTTAAAAATATAAAAGGGTCCACAACTTGATAAAAATTTTCATTTTTTCCTTTGGTGATTTAAAAAAAAAAAATAAACATCTTTGATATTTCCGCATGCAGAAATGTCTGACCTAAAGATGGCCTGAAAGATAAAGAATAGTTATAGTGTCAGAAACAATTTTAAGGCTTTGCCCGGACTATGAAATTTCCAAATGGAATTTCGCTCAGTGCAGAATCCGGAATTTTAGCAGTGGAACTTTCTGACACAGAGATTCATCCTCCAAAAGAATAACCTTGGTCATTCTTTTGGTGGACTATGCTCAGGAATACATGGCTGTCTAAGGGGTACTGATTTGGAATGTTCGCAATGTGCCCTCGAAATCTCTATAAGATTTAACAATTTTTTAAAAGTAGCACTATACACACTATATACAAAAACAATGTAAATATGGGTATCCTTGTAATAGCATTGACCCACAGAATAAATGCAACCTTAGTTTACTGCAGAGTGCACAATGTAAAAACAAAATCCCTTAAAATTTGCTAAATTAAATTGTTTTCTTTTCAATTTCCCCCACAAATTAATTTTTTTTGTTTCATCATACATTCTTTGGCCACTGAGGCTCAATGCATCACACTGCTCCTCAGCCTATTGCGGCCGAGGCCGGACATCACTATGGCCAGCGATTAGCTGAGCCACAGCGTGACGCGCTGACAATGGCCAACCAGACAGAAGACGGTAGCATACAGTGGGGATCAAAAGTTTGGGCACCCCAGGTAAAAAATTGTATTAATGTGCATAAAGAAGCCAAGGAAAGAGGGAAAAATCTCCAAAAGGCATCAAATTACAGATTAGATATTCTTATAATATGTCAACAAAAGTTAGATTTCATTTCCATCATTTACACTTTCAAAATAACAGAAAACAAAAAAATAGCGTCTGCAAAAGCTTGGGCACCCTGCAGAATTTATAGCATGCACTGCCCCCTTTGCAAAGCTGAGATCTGCCAGTGTCATGGATTGTTCTCAATCATCCTCTGGGAAGACCAGGTGATGTAAATCTCAAAGGTTTTAAATGCCCAGACTCATCTGACCTTGCCCCAACAATCAGCACCATGGGTTCTTCTAAGCAGTTGTCTAGAAATCTGAAACTGAAAATAGTTGACGCTCACAAAGCTGGAGAAGGCTATAAGAAGATAGCAAAACGTTTTCAGATGTCAATATTCTTTGTTAGGAATGTTATTAAGAAATGGCAGTCATCAGGAACAGTGGAAGTTAAAGCAAGATCTGGAAGACCAAGAAAATTATCAGACAGAACAGCTCGCAGGATTGTGAGAAAAACAATTCAAAACCCACGTTTGACTGCACAATCCCTCCAGAAAGATCTGGCAGACACTGGAGTTGTTGTACACTATTCCACTATAAAGAGATACTTGTACAAATATGGTCTTCATGGAAGAGTCATCAGAAGAAAACCTCTTCTACGTCCTCACCACAAAAATCAGCGTTTGAACTTTGCAAATGAAAATATAGACAAACCTGATGCATTTTGGAAACAAGTTCTGTGGACCGATGAGGTTAAAATTTAACTTTTTGGCCGGAATGAGAAAAGGAACGTTTGGAAAAGAAGGGGGAACAGAATTTAATGAAAAGAACCTCTGTCCAACTGTTAAGCATGGGGGTGGATCAATCATGCTTTGGGGTTGTATTGCAGCCAGTGGCACAGTAAACATCTCAGGAGTAGAAGGAAAAATGGATTCAATAAAATTTCAGCAAATTTTAGATGCTAACTTGTATAGCACCTTGATAGACCTTAAAAGAGCAGTGCGTGACAGACAGCCCAGAGATCTCAAAGAACTGGAAGACTTTTGTAAGGAATAATGGGCAAAGATACCTCAAACAAGAATTGAAAGACTCTTGGCTGGCTACAAAAAGCGTTTACAAGCTGTGATACTTGCCAAAGGGGGCAGTACAAGATATTAACTCTGCAGGGTGCCCAAACTTTTGCAGACACCATTTTTTTGTTTTCTGTTATTTTGAAAGTGTAAATGATGGAAATAAAATCTAACTTTTGTTGACATATTATAAGAATGTCTAATCTGTAATTTGATGCCTTTTGGAGATTTTTCCATCTTTCCTTGGCTTCTTTATGCACATTAATACAAATTTTTACCTGTGGTGCCCAAACTTTTGATCCCCACTGTAGGATTGGAGTGGAGATACCGGGCCATCCATCTTCGCTGCAGGGACCATCCATCTAGTGACGCTGCATTGACACCGCTGCACAGGGACATTTGTGCGCAGCAGGCGTCCGTGACATCAGGGGCGTCCCTGCGCACGGACTTCCAAGCGTGGCGGCGTCATTGCAGCGTCACTAGTCTGGGGCTGGCCCGGAGCGGAGAAGAGGGCCTCCCGTTGAAGATGGACGGCCCAGAACGGCTCATCGTCCCAACCGGAATGCGGACGGTCCCTGCAGCTACTAAGCAACAGGACCGAGAGAACTGGGGAGGTGAGTAGACAACAAGGGGGGCCTATATGATGACGGAGGGGGCGGTCTGGATGATGGCAGGGGGGATAGAGACTGGGGGTGATGATGACAGGGGGGTTTGACAGGGGGTGATGATGACGGGGGTCTGGATGATGAGGGGGGGTCTGGATGATGACAGGGGGGATGATGTATTTCCCCCCCCTAGGCTTATACTCGACTCAATAAGTTTTCCCAGGTTTTGGGGTGAAAGTAGGGGGCCTCGGCTTATATTCGGGTCGGCTAATACTCGAGTATATATGTGTGGTGGCGGATGAGAGGATACTGTCTTGTGGGGGTGTAGGGTAGTTAGAGTGTTGCTGTTCGGGATAGTTAAGGGCGCTGTTAACCCTTGTCACTCGTGACGCCAGGGTGAGGGTTAAATGCTGTGTTTCTTGATAGGCCTATTACCACCCTTCCCAAGAGCAATAGGTGATGCAGAAATAAAGGATTGTCCACAACCGCTGTTAACTGAAAACTTGCAGGAACTTTTACTGAGGAATTTCAGTGCATGTAGTAATAGTAACAGTACAGATAACAGAGTCTCTTTACATATAGCTTGAGCAGCGATTGACAGTCGGTTGGGATCAGATAAGCCCAATTTAGCTTCTGAAGGATTGTATAGCAGAGATCCGCTGGAATTAGGGGAGTAATTAGGTCCAGTGATCTTGCGATGAGTAGCGGGGAATTGCTTAGTCTATCCGCTATGTTAGAGGCCTAGGCCGCAAGGCTTTGGCCTAGTAAATCATCTTGTAAGCTGCGGAGGTCCTACCTCTTCCAGAGTCAGCAACCCAAGAGAGGGATCAAGATGGCGCGGGTCCCTTTGTTGGGCAGGGGCCAGCCGTTTTGGATTGGTCCGTAACGACTGTCACTCATCGTTACAGTGCATTGTGGGTGAACAAGTCACGGGAACCTCCAAAGGTCCTGTAGCAAAACCCTAAAATTCTAACCTATTCACGTGACCCGCAGGTCCTGCTACGCTCCGAACAGGTAGATAACTAAAAATGTACATATTTATACTTATACTTATATTAATATTAAATAGAACTGCTATATAGTCATTGACTAAGTGAGAGGTGACAAGGGGAAAACTACAAAAGAGGGACCCCGACGTCCTAGGGACTCTGACTATGGGGACCTCTATATAGGTAACGTATATAATACGGTACCGGGACACCACATACGGTACTTCAGATATAGACAAATAAAACTCATCAACTATATCATGTAAATGTTCATAAACACGTTCTCCTCTTTTCTCCCACTTTTGTAAGCTCTCTGTCAGACAAAGCGACAATATGATGGGTCCAAGTGGAATAAAACCTTGAAAAATATCCACCTGAAATAGCAGAAGTTAAAGACATTATTACTAGGGGAAAAAAAAGAATGTGATGAAATGAAGTCCACTGATGAGAAATTAGACAATTTAGTAAATATACAGAAAAACATTGGATATAGGAGATATATCATGTACAAAAAAATGTATCCCCTATCTGAAGGATCTCCTGTACAGGGGCGCTCTCTCTTGGAACAAGGTGTGTCGACCCTGCACATAGCGGCTGCCGATGCGCTTCCTCCATACACTTTATCTCTATGGTAGAGCCATTCGGCTATCTTCGGCTCTCCTATAGATATATATGGAGGGGGCATGTCAGCTGCTGCTGTGTTTTGGGGTCGACATGCTCGGTTCCCTGGGAGATAGCGGGGGGTTCCAGCGGTCTGAGCCTCGCAATCTAAAACCCATCCCCTATCCTGCGGATAGGGGATACGTTTTTGTACATGATACTTTTCCTTTAAGACTATCATAGAATAGTGGGGATAGAAATGTACACAGGTTGGGAAACCAATCATGGAGAACTATTCTAAGCTCCATATAATCTGCGGCTTTAGCTATGTGGTGTGTATCAGTTATCCCTATGTGTTGGTCAAAATCTGGTTAATTCAGCATCTAGAAATACAGTCCTATTGACTGAGTGCACTTGCCGGTCTGGTATTTGCACAGAAATCCAAATGGAGATGGACGGTGGTACAGAAGCCATGACAAAGTGCTGGATCTGTTGTATGACAGATCCCAATGGGGCAAAACAGAATGAAGAGGCTATACTGAGTCCTTCATCCCTTTAGCTTGAAGATTTCTACATCTTAGGTATAATTAACAGAAGTTATGAAAATCTTCAAATTCTTCCATCTTAAAAATAAATCATTGATGGTGATTCAAACCTTAGAGAAATCCCAAAATGCCTAAGCCCATTAAATAGGTGGTGAGCCAGTACTGTGAGCACTCGTTTTCCTTCCATGCACTGTAAAGTGTGCACAGCTACACACAGATGCTTAGTTGTCCTGTTGGGGGCCACATAGCACATCAGGAAGACAGTGTGGTCTCCTACCTTCTATTTATCCTTTTCTATTATCCTTTTCTTCCATCTTGCAAACACAGTCTCTCTTACCCACATTTGGTACTGCTTTGGCCCCACAATTGCTAGGCATTATAGTTACTGTCATGCCTGCCATCCTCATAGTTATGTCTCTTTTAATTCTCTATTTGAAACAAAGATATCTATCTATATATTTACATACATACAATGGGGCAAAAAAGTATTTTGTCAGCCACCAATTATGCAAGCTCTCCCACTTAAAAAGATGAGAGAGGGCTGTAATTTTCATCATAGGTATACCTCAACTATGAGAGACATAATGAGAAAAAAAAATCCATAAAATTACATTGTCTGACTTTTAAAGAATTTATTTGCAAATTATGGTGGAAAATAAGTATTTGGTCACCTACAAACAAGCAAGATTTCTGGCTCTCACAGACCTGTAACTTCTTGATTAAGAGTCGCCTCTGTTCTTCACTCATTACCTGTATTAATTTGACCTGTTTGAACTTATCAGTATAAAAGACACCTTTCCACAACCTCAAACAGTCACACTCCAAACTCCACTATGGCCAAGACCAAAGAGCTGTCGAAGGACACAAGAAACAAAATTGTAGAACTGCACCAGGCTGGGATAACTAAATCAGAAATAGGCAAGCAGCTTGGTGTGAAGAAATCAACTGTGGGAGCAATTATTAGAAAATGGAAGAGATACAAGACCAATGATAATCTCCCACAATCTGGGGCTCCACGCAAGATCTCACCCTGTGGTGTCAAAATGATCACAAGAACGGTGAGCAAAAATCCCAGAACCACATGGGGGACCTAGTAAACAACCTTCAGAGAGCTGGGATTAAAGTAACAAAGGGTACCATCATTAATACACTACGCCGCCAGGGACTTAAATCATGCAGTGCCAGACGTGTCCCCTGCTTAAGCCAGTACATGTCCGGGTCCGTCTGACGTTTGCTAGAGAGCATTTGGATGATCCAGAAGAGTATTGGGAGAATTTCATATGGTCAGATGAAACTAAAGTAGAACTTTTTGGTAAAGACTCAACTCGTTGTGTTTGGAGGAGAAAGAATGCTGAGTTGCATCCAAAGAACACCATACCTACTGTGAAGCATGGGGGTGGAAACAAGCTTTGGGGCTGTTTTTCTGTTACGGGACCAGGACGACTGATCCGTGTAAAGGAAAGAATGAATGGGGCCATGTATCGTGAGATTTTGAATGAAAACCTCCTTCCATCAGCAAGGGCATTGAAGATGAAACATGGCTGGGTCTTTCAGCATGACAGTGATCCCTAACATACCGCCTGGGTAACAAAGGAGTGGCTTCGTAAGAAGCATTTCAAGATCCCAGAGTGGCCTAGCCAGTCTCCAGATCTCAACCCCATAGAAAACCTCTGGAGGGAATTGAAAGTCTGTGTTGCCCAGCGACAGCGCCAAATCATCACTGCTCTGGAGGAGATCTGCATGGAGGAATGGGCCAAAATACAAGCAACAGTGTGTGAAAACCTTGTGAAGACTTACAGAAAACGTTTGACCTCTGTCATTGCCAACAAAGGGTATATAACAAAGTATTGAGATTAACTTTTGTTATTGACCAAATACTTATTTTCCACCATAATTTGCAAATCAGACAATGAGATTTTATGGATTTTTTTTTTCTCATTATGTCTCTCATAGTTGAGGTATACCTATGATGAAAATTACAGCCTCTCTCATCTTTGTAAAGAGAACTTGCACAATTGGTGACTTAATACTTTTTTGCTCCACTGTATATACTGTATATTCAGGTGTGTGAAAGAAAAATACTTGCCCAAGGGACTAAAACGGGAGCACAATCTACTTGTCCCTCATGACAATTCACTTGTCTGGGCCAATTTTCGTTTTTTTCCTCCTCATCCAATATTAACTGTAAGGCCCAAGGCCTGATTATTAAAATCCTATATGTGTATTATAAATTATAACTGTGTGTGATGGATTATCCGTGTACAACCTAAGACCTGGAGGTGAGAGGTCATTCAGACTGTGGGTTTGTGTATTGCATTTTATTGGGGGTCTGGCTGTTTGTTTACATCTCCTTTGAAGTTAAAGGCTTTTTTGAAGTCCTGCACTCTGGTCCCATCATATAATCAAACAGATAAGGGGCCAGGAAGAGAAAGACCCCCTGGTGGGATCAGAGGGGAGAGGGGAATGGAGTCTCCCTTCCAAAAAGGCAGATATATAATATTTAACAATGCTAGACTCAGGGTGTTCAATGCTGTGCAACAAGCTGACAGGACCATCCTAAGAACAGCTGGAACTCACTCTCATGGACTGCTATATCATCATGCTGTAAGAACTTCATCTTTTGTTCTCTGAACTTGCCTTGCTAAACTCTTTCATATTTTTGTAACTGTATGTCATTTGTTTATTTTTATGCATAGCACTGTGATACCTTTTATCAGATTAAATGTTTAATTAATCAGCTCTGGTCTTTGATCTCTAAATATAGGAGCTCACCTTTCTGAAGGCAGCTCTGGTGGAAACATGTTTATCTAAGGGTTAATTTGGTGACTTGCTGGGACTTGTAGTGGATACCCAGAGATCTGGCGGCTTTAAGCCTTGCACAATCACACTCTCTCTAGCGTCTTGGCTGGACCGATAGGGTGTGATCGTGACATTAACCATAACTCTTTTATTTTTCCATCTACAGACCCATACGAGGGCTTGTTTTTTACAGGACCAATTGTACTTTTTCCATAACATATGCTCCGAAACAAAAAAAAATTATTTTGATGAGGTGGTTAAGCTAACATGTTATTTTGATACTTTCAGTCGGCCTGATTACAGCAATACCAAATTTGTATAGTTTTAGTCACATTTTACTAATTTTAAAAACTTTTTACCTTTTTACAATTTTTTTTTTTTATTACCATTTTCTCACCCCTGTAACTTTTTTTTTTTTCGTATACCAGGCTGTATGAGGGCTAATTTTTAGTTTTTTTGCACCATAATCTGTTGTTTGGTATTGATCTGACTTTTTAATCGCTTTTTACTTTTTTATGGGATTTTATAAAAAATAGCAATTCTGGAGTTTGGTATTATTTTTTTTTACATTTACGTTATTTACCGTATGGGATATATAATGTTCTATATTAATAGATCAGACATATGCGGTGATGCCAAATATATTTATTTTTATTATGTTTACATGTTTTTTTTATATAGGAAAAGGGGGTGATTTGAACCTTTAATATGGAAGGGGTTAATGTGTGTGTTTTTGACACTTAAGGGACTTTTAGGAGGAGTCAATTGGTTCCACATACAGATCAATGCAGTTCTATTGAACTCCACTGATCTGTGTGATCTGTGCTCCATTGATAAAGCCTGGTCCAGCCAGGCTCTATCAATGACAGAGCCACAGATGCCAGGGAACAAGAGGTAAGCCCTCAGGCTACCTCCAGAGTGGATCCTTCTCGCCTGCAATCATGCTGCGGGATGGCCTATCCACCCCACTAGCCCACCAGGGCGCATTTACATGTCCATTTAGACGCCGTAGCTATTACCAGCATATAGAGGTTTTAGCCCTATATACACTAGCAGCATAGTCATGATGTGATTTGTGGGATTTCAACCTCTGAACTCCCACCAGTCCATAGAACAGGAGCCTAGTGTCCTTCCCTTATGGTTATCTTCCACGGTAGAGAACATATGAAGTTGAGCGTGCTCATTTGCGGGCCCAGACTGACAATCTTCCAGGCCAGGCAGAATCATGGTGGGCCATCCAGATTGTCAGTCAGTGGGCCACCAAGTTTCCATTCCTTACCGTATGAGTATATAACCTGAAGGCCCGGCAGAGCTATGCAGAGAGCTGCCACGCACAGCGTTGCAGCTATGTGATGTTATTTACATCGGACTGTATGTGCGAGGAGGCTGGCGGGAGGGGAGTGGTGTTATAATAAGCAGGTGAATCGTCAGTGACTAATTCACAATTGTAGGACAACACCAGGCAAGGATATTTAGTAAGCAGGGCATGACTTGTACTAACAGGGAGTGTGGTGTGCACTATAAAGGAAGAGGGCAGTGGCATGCAACATTATCTTTAGGAAACAGAAAGTGGCAGTATTATATCCAAGGGGCACAGTGTGTGGCACTATTATCTTTAGGGGGCATAATGTATGGGACTATTATATCTAGGGGACATAGTGTGTGGCAATATTATATCTAGGGGGTGTGTGTGCACTGTTTATTATCTCTAGGGGGCATAGTGTGTGGCACTATTATATCTAGGCGGCATAGTGTGTGGCACTATTATATCTAAGGGGCATAGTGTGTGGCACTATTATATCTAGGGGCATAGTGTGTGGCACTATTATACCTAGGGGGCATAGTGTGTGGCACTATTATATCTAGGGGGCATAGTGTGTGGCACTATTATTTCTAGAGGGCATAGTGTGTGGCACTATTATATCTAGGGGCATAGTGTGTGGCACTATTATACCTAGGGGGCATAGTGTGTGGCACTATTATATTTAGGGGCATAGTGTGTGGCACTATTATACCTAGGGGGCATAGTGTGTGGCGCTATTATATCTAGGGGCATAGTGTGTGGCGCTATTATATCTAGGGGCATAGTGTGTGCCACTATTATATCTAGGGGCGTAGTATGTGCCACTATTATATCTAGGGGGCATAGTGTGTGGCACTATTATATCTAGGGGGCATAGTGTGTGGCACTATTATATCTAGGGGGCATAGTGTGTGGCACTATTATATCTAGGGGCATAGTGTGTGGCACTATTATACCTAGGGGGCATAGTGTGTAGCACTATTATACCTAGGGGGCATAGTGTGTGGCGCTATTATATCTAGGGGCATAGTGTGTGCCACTATTATATCTAGGGGCATAGTGTGTGGCACTATTATATCTAGGGGGCATAGTGTGTGGCACTATTATACCTAGGGGGCATAGTGTGTGGCACTATTATATCTAGGGGGCATAGTGTATGGCACTATTATATCTAGGGGGCATAGTGTGTGGCACTATTATATCTAGGGGCATAGTGTGTGGCACTATTATACCTAGGGGGCATAGTGTGTGGCACTATTATACCTAGGGGGCATAGTGTGTGGCATTATTATATCTAGGGGACAGTGTTTTGAACTATTATATCTAGAGGCACAGTGTGTGAACTATTATATCCAGGGTCACAGTGTGAGGCACTATTATATCCAGGAGGCACAAATTGTGGAACTATTATATCCAGGGGGCACAGAATGTGTCACTCCTATATCCAGAAAAAGGGAGAGAAGGAGCGCTCCATAGTGTAATATTGCCAATATTGACAAACGCCAAAAGTGAATGAGCGCTTACCATAAAATGTTGTGCAACGGCCAGCACAACATGGAGAAGGGTATATATCAATAGCCCACTGCTACCATTCCACAAGTAACCAGAAAAACCACAATCCACCTCCAAAAATGGAACTTCAGGCGCTGAGGGACTGGATAGAAGTAGAGGCAAATAGCTTTATTCCCAGCATGCAACGCGTTTTGCGCATCTGCGCTTCATCAGGCATAAGGGCAAGGGAACAGGAAACACATATATATATATATATACTCTGGAGGATTAACCCCTTGCTGTCAGAACAAATCATTCAGCATGGAGATCACATGTTAACCCTTAGTTTACCAAAAATTCTCATAATGGAGTCAAACATGCAGACATGCAGTGATAACAGCAGCACCTTTGCACTTTGTTAAAGTGCTGCTGTAATCACTGCATGTCTGCATGTTTGACTCCATTATGAGAATTTTTGGTAAACTAAGGGTTAACATGTGAACTCCTTGCTGAATGATTTGTTCTGACAGCAAGGGGTTAATCCTCTGGAGTATTTATATGTGTTTCCTGTTCCCTTGCCCTTATGCCTGATGAAGCGCAGATGCACGAAACGCGTTGCCTGCAGGGAATAAAGCTATTTGCCTCTACTTCTATCTAGTCCCTCAGCGCCTGAAGTTCAATTTTTGGAGGTAGATTGTGACTTTTATATCCAGGAAGCACAGTGTGTGGCACTAATATATACAGGGGGCACAGTGTGTTGGCACTATTATCTCCAGGGTAAAAGTGTAGCACTATTATATCTAGGGGGCACAATGTGTGGAACTTTTATATCCAGGAGGCACAGAATTAGGCACTTTTATATCCAGGGAGCACAGTGTTTGGCACTACTATATCCAGGGAGCACAGTGTTTGGCACTAGTATATCCAGGGAGCACAGTGTTTGGCACTAGTATATACAGGGGGCACAGTGTGTGGCACTATTATATGCAAGGGACACAGTGTGTGGCACTATTATATTATATGCCTTTGACAGTAACAGCCATGATGTCTTAAAATCCAATTAGCAGTGCCCCCTTAATTGTCTATTCACATGTACAGTATTCTGCGCAGATTTGTTGCGCAGGATTTTCTGCTGCAGATTTCAATGTAAACTGAATGACTGAACACAGCTTCAAATCCTGCGCATCAAATCTACGCAGAATACTGTACGTGTGAATAGACACTAACAGTGACACTCATAGTGCCCACAATGACAGCTAAAGTCAGGAATGTGGAATTCCTATCACCCAAGCCCGGGACATGCAGTTCCGGGTGCTGGGTGGGTGAATTTCGGCCCTGCTTCGGGCAAGCAGGGCCGGACCTGACAAGCACAGCGGTGCTCAGCAGCCTGTATGGAGCGGGCTCCCGACTCATGCCCGCTCCGTACTTTGCAGCCCCCGGCTGTTCTCAGTAGCTGGGGGCTGCCGCTAATAGCCAGCATGCCGTGATCGCCAGAGGGCTTACCTCTGTTCCCTGGTGTTCGTGGCTCTGTCATTGACAGAGCCTGGCGGGACTGGGCTCTATCAATAGATTGCAGAGCACATAGATCAATGGAGTTCAATAGAACTCTATTGATCTGCATGAGGAATCTAATAATTCACTTATTCTTTGCTGCTGAAGAAAGGACTGAGACAGTCCTGAAACGCGTCCAGCGTCCCCCCAATACCTATTGAGACCACCAGTATATTTGCCCTGCTTAAGTCAATAGTAGTCCGATACCGGACAATAAACTGTCAATCACCCGACACCCGGTGAAGGAGACATCCGCGCCTCGCTGCCACGAGGACGCCACTGGCACATGTACGTGCGCATCCGCAGAACCGCTGCGACAACACCACCCGCAACCCACCATCTACCAACATCACCACTGTGGGAGACGGCCGAGTCTCCGGTGATTCTGCCGCTTACCAAGACAACTACTCAGTGCTAATACACTGCGGGATTACACAGCGCATCAGGAGGAGATCGCAGCATCCCCGTGAAGTTCAGCGCATCAGTGTCCAGGAGCGGTGAGATACAAAGTACCATACAAATATGCATGCATATTAACAGTGACTGCACACTAGCTGTTCATGTTGAATATTGTCTACAAATATCAAGTTTATCTTCTACTTAAACGTTGAAGTGCTTAAATAGCCGGACTCATCTGAACGGTTGCTACGGGTTACTAACCTTATGGTTGCCATTGGTTACCACAATACCAGAATCGGTCTATATTAGCAGGACTTTTTTATGAGAAGAGATAATCTACCATAGAGGATGGACTAACACTCTCCCACCCAGATCCCTCTCTATATATATGTTTATGGTGGTCTCTATATTCTTATTTTATATCTTTTATAATTTTTTACAAGTATATTTTTATATTTTATATACTGTACTATACATATGCTATAGTTCTTAATACACAAGGGCCCTGTGAGACGCAGTTGCTGCTATTTACATTTTATCTAATATTCAATTGTCACATTATATACAATCAATAAATTTAATTATTACTTGAAACACAACCTGTCCAGTTTTCTCAAACCCTGAGCCCTAATATATATATTTCTATAGAGAATCTAATAATTCCTCCTAAAAGTCTAATAAAGTGTAAAAAAAAAAAAAGGTTTAAAAGACACACATTAACCCCTTCCAAGTTAAAAGTTCAAATCACCTCCTTTTCCTATATAAAAACATGTAAACATAATAAAAATAAACATATTTAGTATCGCTGCATGCGTAATTGTACGAACTATTAAAATATAACATTATGTATCCCATATGGTAAATGACGTAAATGTGAAAAAAATACCAAACCACAGAATTGTAATTTTTATAATATCCCAGAAAAAAAAAAGTAAAAAGCCATTAAAGAGTCAGATCAATACCAAAATGGTACAGATACAAAACAACTGATTATGGCGCAAAAAAATGAGCCCTCATCCAGCCTGGTATGCAAAAAAAATTTTTTTTTAAAGCTACAGGGGTAAAAAATAGCAATTAACTAAATTCGAAAAAGTTCAGAATTTTTTTTTAATTAGTAAAACATGACAGAAACTATATAAATCTGGTATTGCTGTAATCAGGCGACCTAAAGTATCAAAATAACATGTTATCTAACCACAAGGTAAATGGTGTAGAAAAGAAACCACCAAATTTATCAAAAGCAAAATCATCTTTTACTATTTCAATTTCACTTCACCGATTATTTATATATATATATATATATATATATATATATATATATATATATATATAGCCACTACACAAACGAGAGACCGCAGCACTCCAATGGATAGGTGAATAAGGTTTATTGACCCAACATCAAGAACAACATTTCAACTGCCCACTTGCAGTCTTTCTCAAGCTCTCTCTTTATTTTTTCTTTATTTTTTGGTTATTGAAAAATTAAAAGGTTTCATTATAGTAGGTGGTTATGGCTATTATAGGGCGAGGAAGAAAAAATTTGAGTGTAAAAGCAAAAATTGGTCCGGACAAGTAGACTGTCATGAGGGACAAATAGATCCGTTTTAGTCCCGATGACAAGTAGTTTTTTATTACATTTCCACAGCACTGTAAAGTGCTTACATAACGAAAGCACCGGTGTCCTCATTGACAGCTAAAGTTTGAAAAGCTACAGTGTACCCTAAAAAGTTAACTTTCACAGTGCCCCCTAGTGACATCTGCAGTGCTAAAAAACTGACACTCAAAGCATGGTTACTGCAAAGTCAGCAAAATTGACTCCAAGCCACAAGTCCCCCCATAAAAGAACAAAACATGGTCCCCCCTTTTATCATTGCTAATTATGGTGGCCCAAAACAGTTTGTCACAATATCCTTTAAAGCAAAACATTGAAGTGTAACTCCAATGTTAGTCTGCTGGCAGGATACTTCTTTAAATCCCCCGTCAACTTCATATCCTGAGACTTGAGACTGCAGTGATCAAAACTGTGTCCCTGTAGCGGAATGTGACCCTCTGCACAGCAATAATCCAATTTCCCAAGGCAGGGAAGGGGTACAAACAATGATAAACACCAAACCCCAGTCACCTAGCTGACAGGGTATAAACTCCTAAACAAAAAATTCCCCCCTAAATTACATATGTGTATATTAAAACATCACCTTTACTAGTAGACTTGTTAAAAAGGTCCAAAAAGAGTGTATTAAAAACACCAGCACAGTCCCTCCACCGAATTATTATGCTCTCCTATATAGAGTAGACATAATTATGGCGGCGTATGCACTACGCCGCACTATGGGACTAGTAAGCTGTATTTTTAAAACCACAACACAATGTCTCTCCTACATGTTTTGTGGTACTAACCTCACCATCAGGGGATATGAGACATATGATCACGTGCGAGAGAGGAAGCTGCCTTTTATAACATCCTTGGATCCTCCCCTTACTAATTAGCCAATCAGATTCTGCCTTTAATGGATGTGGACCAGTACAATCAATGGAAACCTACCTTATACAGGTCACGGTAAGAGAGAAGTGCTTCCGGCCCATAAAAATGACATACACGTGTCGCCAAATATCCCCGTACTTCCTACTAGTGAGGTAATTTTATCACATGATCATCCTAAAATACCGGACTAGTACGCATGTACCTGTATACAAGGTAGGTTTCCATTGGTTGTACTGGTCCACATCCATTGAAGGCAGAATCTGATTGGCTAATTAGTATGGGGAGGATCCAAGGATGTTATAAAAGTCAGCTCCCTCTCTTGCACGTGGTCATATGTCTCATATCCCCTGAGGACGTGGTTGATACCACGAAACATGTAGGGGAGACATTGTGTTGTGGTTTTAAGATAACAGCTTACAAGTCCCATAGTGCGGCGTACTGCAGATGCCGCCATATTTATGTCTACTCTATATAGGAGAGCATAATAATTCTGTGGAGGGACTGTGCTGATGTTTTTATTACACTCTTTTTGGACCTTTTTAACAAGTCTACTAATAAAAGTGACGTTTTAATATACACATATGTAATTAAGGGGGGAATTTTTTGTTTAGGGGTTTATTCCACCTTCACCTCGGTGACTGGGGTTTAGTCTTTACCTCTGCACAGCGACACACTTTTCTGCTTTACAGCCGACTCCCTCTCACTCCCTAACCTCTAATCCCAACCCCTAACCTCTAATCCTAACCCCTAACCTCTAATCCTAACCCCTATCCCTAATCCTAACCCATTATCCTAACCCCTATTCCTAACCCTTGCCCATTATCCTAGCCCCTAATCCTAACCCTTACCCCTAATCCTAACCCCTAATAATAACCCCTAATCATAACCTCTAATCCTAAACCTAATCCCTAATCCTAACCCTTACCCCCAATCCTAACCTCTAATCCTAACCCTAACCCCTAACCTAACCCTTACCCCTAATCCTAACCCCTAATCCTAACCCTAACCCTAATCCTAACCCTAACCACAATCCTATCCCTTACCCCTAATCCTAACCCTAACCCCTAATCCTAACCCTTACCCCCAATCCTAACCTCTAATCCTAACCCTAACCCCTAACCTAACCCTTACCCCTAATCCTAACCCCTAATCTTAACCCTAACCCCTAACCCTAATCCTAACCCCCATTCTATCCCTTACCCCTAATCCTAACCCTAACCCCTAATCCTAACTCTAAATTCTAACCCTAACCCTTAATCCTAACCCTTACCCCTAATCCTAACCCTAATCCTGAAGAGCTAAGGGTGCTGAGCCCAGGAGCTCAGGTCACATTCGGCTACGGGTCAGTTTTTTTTCACTTCCCCTGAAAATACATATCCTGACTGCTTTAGTAGCGAGCAAGCCTCAGGCTATGAAGTTGTCAGGGGATTCAAACAGGTATCCTGCCAGCAGACCAACATCGGAGTTAAGATTTAATATCAGCTAAAGTAACCCCATAACAGAATCAGCCAAAATATTGTTCATCATGGTATCGGCAAAACAGTGTTGTCTATAGTTCCACCATAGAGAAAGCCACAGCAGCCTCATGAGGCTAAGTTTCCACTTGTTTTTTTTCTGGCAGTTTTTGGATATCTACCACTGCAGTTTTTGAGCCAAAGCCAGAAATGTATTCAAAAGGAATAGGACATATAAAGGAAAGACTTATACTCCTCCTCCCTTATGGATCCACTTCTGACTTTGGCTCAAAAACTGCAGTGGTAGATATCGAAAAACTGCCATAAAAAAACCCAAGTGGAAACATAGCCTGACAGATACAAATATGCCAGCCAGAGTACCCCCATAATGACAACCATAGTAGTATGTAGTTATATTAATAACATCTCTACTGTTCTCTTTAATGGCAAGTAGGACTAAAATGTGGCCACTCACTTCAGATGCTCTTCCAGTAGTCTAGAGGTCTCCTTTATCTTTTTCACATTCCAGGATAGTAAAGAATGTTGCACATGAAGTCGAGACAGAACAGAGAAGCACTTAAAGGGGTATTCCAGGAAAAAAACTATATATATATATCAGCTGGCTCCAGAAAGTTAAACAGATTTGTAAATTACTTAAATAAAAAAATCTTAATCTTTTCAATAATTATCAGCTGCTGAAGTTGAGTTGTTCTTTTCTGTCTGGAAACAGTGCTCTATGCTGACATCTCTGCTTGTCTCGGGAACTGCACAGAGTAGAAGAGGTTTGCTATGGGGATATGCTTCTACTCTGGACAGTTCCCAAGACAGGCGTCATCAGAGAGCACTTATATATAAAAGAGAAAAAACAACAAGAGGTGCGCCCCTAGAGAAGACCGTTTACCACGAGTACCAGAATTAAAATCAAAGATGGGTTCTCACCCCTAGGTGTTGCGCTCAGGGCACAACACCTACAGTAGCATCTGGAGAGACAGGTGGAGGTAGATTATCAGGAAAAAATAGAAGTATGTTCTTCTCAAGAAAGGCGCTGGTCCCCAGGATTTATAATGAATATTTATTTATTTGCAATGGGTATTTCGATCCCGGACAGGGATCCTCGTCAAGCATAAAATCATGCCTGACGAAGATCCCTGTGCGGGATCGAAACGCGTTGCAAAGAAAGAAATATTCATCATAAATCCTGGGGACCAGCACCTTTCTTGAGAGGAACATACTTGTATTTTTTCCTGCTAATCAGAGAGCACTTAGACAGAAAAGAACAACTCAACTTCAGCAGCTCATAAGTACTGAAAGGATTAAGATTTTTTTAATAGAAGTAATTCACAAATCTGTTTAACCTGTTAAGGACCCAGGGCGTACCTGTACGCCCCGAGTCCGCTCCCGTTCTATAACGCGGGGCCACAGCGTGTTCCGCGCGCTATTAACCCTTTAGACGTGGCGTTCAAAGTTGAACGGCGCATCTAAAGTGAAACAAAATCACTGCCGGTTAGCTCAGGGAGCTATTCAGGATCGCTGCGGCAAAATTGTGGCGTCCCGAACAGCTGTAGGACACAAGGAGGGTCTCCTACCTTGCCTCCATGCTGTCCGATCGCCGAATGACTGCGATCGCCGAATGACTGCTCAGTGCCTGAGATCCAGGCATGAGCAGTCAAGCGGCAGAATCATCGATCAGTGGTTTCTTATGAGAAACCACTGATTAATGTAAAAGATCAGTGTGTGCAGTGTTATAGTTCCCTATGGGAGCTATAACTGCAGAAAAAAAAGTAAAAAAAAAAAAGTGAATGAAGAACATTTAACCCCTTCCCTAATAAAAGTTTGAATCACCCCCCTTTTCCCATAAAAAAAAAACCCAGTGTAAATAAAAATAAACATATGTGGTATCCGCGTGCGGAAATGTACCGTCCGCTCCCGTTCTATAACGCGGGGCCACAGCGTGTGCCGCGCGCTATTAAAGGACATCTGCAGCGGTACAAACACTTATCCCTTATCCTCAAGATCAGTGTCTGCAGTGTCTCCCTATAACTGCAGAAAAAAAAGTGAAAAAAAAAAAGTGAATGAAGATCATTTAACCCCTTCCCTAATAAAAGTTTGAATCACCCCCCTTTTCCCATAAAAAAAAAAAAAAGTGTAAATAAAAATAAACATATGTGGTATCGCTGCGTGCGGAAATGTCCGAATTATAAAAATATATCGTTAATTAAACTGCATGGTGAATGGCGTCCGCGCAAAAAAAAATCCAAAAAAGTCCAAAATAGTGCATTTTGGTCACTTTTTATATCATGAAAAAATGAATAAAAACGCTCAGCATGTCCGGACAGCCGAAGGCATGCCTGACGAAGATACCTGTGCGGGATCGAAACGCGTTGCAAAGAAAGAAATATTCATCATAAATCCTGGGGACCAGCACCTTTCTTGAGAGGAACATACTTCTATTTTTTCCTGCTAATTGGAGAGCACTTAGACAGAAAAGAACGACTCAACTTCAGCAGCTCATAAGTACTGAAAGGATTAAGATTTTTTTAATAGAAGTAATTCACAAATCTGTTTCAAACTTTCCAGAAGTTTTTTCCTGGATAACCCCTTTAACCCAATGTTTCCCAACCAGGGTGCCTCCAGCTTTTGGAAATATACAAGTCCCAGCATGCAGGGACAGCCGAAGGCTGGATAACCCCTTTATCCCAATGTTTCCCAACCAGGGTGCATCCAGCTGTTACAAAACTAAAACTCCCAGCATGCCCGGACAGCCGAAGGCTGGATAACCCCTTTAACCAAATGTTTCCCAACCAGGGTGCCTCCAGCTGTTGCAAAACTAAAACTCCCAGCATGTCCGGACAGCCGAAGGCTGGATAACCCCTTTAACCCAATGTTTCCCAACCAGGGTGCCTCCAGCTGTTGCAAAACTAAAACTCCCAGCATGTCCGGACAGCCGAAGGCTGGATAACCCCTTTAACCCAATGCTTCCCAACCAAGGTGCCTCCAGCTTTTTCAAAACTACAATTCCCAGCATGTCCGGACAGCTGTAGACTGGATAACCCCTTTAACCCAATGTTTCCCAACCAGGGTGCCTCCAGCTGTTGCAAAACTAAAACTCCCAGCATGCCCGGACAGCCGAAGGCTGGATAACCCCTTTAACCCAATGTTTCCCAACCAGGGTGCCTCCAGCTTTTTCAAAACTACAACTCCCAGCATGTCCGGACAGCTGTAGGCTGGATAACCCCTTTAACCCAATGTTTCCCAACCAGGGTGCCTCCAGCTGTTGAAAAACTAAAACTCCCAGCATGCCCGGACAGCCAAAGGCTGGATAACCCCTTTAACCCAATGTTTCCCAACCAGGGTGCCTCCAGCTGTTGCAAAACTAAAACTCCCAGCATGCCCGGACAGCCTTCGGCTGTCCGGGCATGCTGGGAGTTGTAGTTTTGCAACAGCTGGAGGCACCCTGGTTGGGAAACAATGCCTTAAACTAAAGTCTGCTTACATGCAATCCTATGTAAAACCACAAATATGCTGTCATGCCAAGTAGGTACCAATGCCATCCACACTGCAGCATGTGACAAACTCAGCTCTACTACAAGTTACTCACCGAACAAGGAGTTGCAGAAGCCATACCACTTACATCCCTGCTGTCCTATGAGCCACCCACCAGATACACTGGCTGCAAAGCTGAAGGGGGTCCCAAAGACACAGACCAGCAGGTCACTGACACTGATGTTCAGCAGGATCATATTGATGGGGGTCCTCACCGCCTCAAACTTCACATAGATCAGCAGCACCAGAAAGTTGTAGAGGAATCCCAGCACCAGGATGCAGCCCAGGCACACAGCCACCACATTGTGAGCTGTCCTGCTGAGGCCGGGTACTGTGGGGCCCCTGCTGTCCCCCAGGCTGGCATTGGGCAGCACAGAGTCATTCAGCATGCCCAGGACATACACCATGTCCGCTGATCATCACCCTCTGCGCCTGCAGCCTATTGTCAGGAAGCCCAGGTATAAGCAAGCAGCCAGGACTGAGCCCAGCACGTGTGCGAGCTCCCCCTGCCGGCAGCTACGCGGCACTGCATGGTCATAGTGTATCAATGTAAAGTCAGCGGGGCGCACTACGGACATGGATCTGCTGTTAACCCTTTAGTAACGGAGGAAGTTTTGGCAGCAAACATTTATTATACCCTGGCTGAATGGCTGCTTATAATATTACTAAGAAGAGGTTTCTGTGCAGCAGAAATACAGCTTACCTTCATATTCTTTTGATATGAAAAATATTTAGACAGTTATTAGGGTCAAGGTGTGTGGAATCAAATTTAAATGTTTTTTTTTATTGAGTTTTACAGTAGATATTACATTGTGCAATAAAGTAAGACATCATAGAATGAGTATTAATAGTAAAAGATGAATAATGTGATGAGCTCCAGAAGAAACTATGATATATATATATATATATATATATATATATATATATATATATATATCTTATGCAATGAGTAAAGATAAAAAAGAATCAGATAAATAAATAAAATCAGCATATGTGGAATCAAATTTAAATGTTTTTTTCACCCCAATATATATATATATATATATATATATATATATATATCTCTTTTGCAATGAGTAAAGATAAAAAAAGAAACAGATAAATAAATAAATATTTTTTATTGAGTTTTACAGTAGATATTACATTGCACAATAAAGTAAGACATCATAGAATGAGTATTAATAGTAAAAAGATGAATAATGTGACAAGTTCCAGAAGAAACTATGATGTATAGTATCTTATGCAATGATAAAGATAAAAAGAAACAGATAAATAAATACAATTCTAAGCTGACAGAGTAAATCAGCATATGCGGGATTTAAACAAAGCAAATAGACATAAAAATATTTTAGCATTTGTTTGTTTAATCATTTTTTTTATCGTTAGTAAATAAAAAATAAAAATAAAAAAATATGTACACATCAGGTATGGGGGATGAATTTAGTATTTACTTATGTGCGCTTGTTTATTCATGTACTTTATTATACAGAAGCCTTAGGTCACGTTCGCGCAGCAGAATTCTGCAGAAGGATTCCGCCAGAATTTCCTCCCGTTGATTTTAATGGGATTCCGCTGTCCCATTCACAAAGTGGAATTTCCACGGTGGCCGTTCCGCCATAGATATTCCACGTTTTCCATTCCGTAAATTTAAAGACTAGTCTATTGAGGTCAATGGGGCTTTGAATTTCGGCAGAATTCTGTGTTTTTAGAACAAAGGATTCTGCTGAAATTTCGGCAGAATTCCGCTATTCTGTTCAGCAAGTTTGGATGAACGGAATTTGTGCAGCATTGAAGATATTCTGTCGTCTGAAAATTGCCGTAGGCTGGATTTTTTTTAGAAAAACAAAACAAGTTTTGTGTCTTATATTTTTTGGTGTTTTCTTATCAGATTATTTTAAAATAAAAAAACAAGTAGCTGAGAGACAAATGTTTTTGGGGTCAGCTCCGTCACCCCAACGCAGCATTTTTTTTGTTCTTTGTTTTTCATGCAGCTTGATGCATTTTTCTCCCATAGGCATCCATTAAGTTTTTTTTTCTTGCTTTAGAATCACCATGTGTGTAGCACCTTCTGATCAGCGTTTCTTTATTGATCGGCATCCAGCTCCATACTATTCCATATGGGATGGAAAGATTCCTCCTTGGGGATAGCTCTGGGATCATCCTGGACACTGCCATGGGACACGTTTCCTCTCAATAAATCGGCAGACAACAGTTATTCCTGCAAGTCTGGCACCTTGCCAGCTTTATTTAGACAGGTTGCAGGAAAAAACAAACATAAATCAGGAACAAAATAAAATCCTAGACCGTCTGGTCACTGACTACACATATCAGCATGCCCTGACTACTAACTGGTGAGCTACCCTCAGCCAGTTAAACATGTGCCTCCTGCAACCTGCTACTCACAGTTCCCACCACTTCTTGGACCACTCACAGCTCTGGCTGTGTGTTTCCTCACAGGGCCTGTGTCTCCCCCTTAAAGCCAGCCTGCTGTTTCCTAGAGAAAGCCAAGATTACACTGAATCTCTTCCTTATAAACACCTCCCCTCTCTGCTGATTCATTCAATAGGCCACAGGTGGAGGTTTCTCCACCCTGGTGTGTGCAGGGCTTTTGAGACTAAGTACGGAGAAGACAGATGCTCCCAACCTTTGTCTTCTTCTATCCTCGGCTTTCCGGACTTCTGCAGTTGCGATAGTTCTAGCCTCTGCTTCAGAGAATCTTTCGGCCTCAGTGACTTCACTAACCACCGTCCTTATCTCTGCAGCTTCAGAGGACCTCTCACATGGTTTCACTTCCGTCTCAACTTCAGAGGATTTCCCATATGGCTTTTGCTCATGGCGTTCAGACTCTGCTACTTTTAGAGAAAGCATCCCTGTATCCAGTAGCTTTTGCCCCACAAGCCCTTCTTTAGCCAATTCCACAATAGCTTGGTCTCTGCTCTCTTTTAGGACCTTCATATTCTCTTCGATCTTTAAATATTTCCGCTGCTCACTCTTGAGCTTAGCCGAGTTCATCCTCTCTCTGTCCAGCAACTCTGTCAAGTCCCTGACAGTATCTTCCAGAGATAGCAATTGTTCTCTTACCTGATCATTGTCCGCTAGCAGAGCATCTTGTTCATAGAGTTGCGTTCCCAGCAAATCCAAGGCAGCCGCATAGGACCTACTGC
Source organism: Hyla sarda (assembly GCF_029499605.1). Taxonomy (NCBI): domain Eukaryota; kingdom Metazoa; phylum Chordata; class Amphibia; order Anura; family Hylidae; genus Hyla; species Hyla sarda. The sequence continues at coordinate 124,841,200 of NC_079197.1, forward strand.
GCGTTTCATTCTGCGCTTCCAGGCTCTGCACCTTATGAGCTATCATCACTTTCTCTCTCCAGCTTTTCCATGGCTACCAGCCTAGCCTTGTGGACACTTCTTAGAGCCTGATATGCACCATGCAGAACACTCACTTCTTCCACCTGGAAGGAGATCTGCTTGGCCAGACTCTCCACTTCATTCTTCTTGCTGGTCATCAGACCCTTGGAGTGGGACAGTTCGTCCTGCAGAGCCACAAACTCACTTTTGTGGTGCTCCATGACTTCTTTCAGCTGAAGCCTTGCTTCCTGCTCTTTCTTAAAGTCTGCAAGCGTTTCGTCCCTCTCCTCTGTCAAGTGCTGTACCTCTTCTTTTTCCCTCAGTGACGCAGAAACCATCTGCAGGGTTTCTTCCAGATTCTGGATCTGCTCCAGTTTCTTTCCAAGGCCAGCTTGTCATTTCCGAGACTTTTTACTCACAGCGGTCTCCTCACTCTCGCTGTTGAACCTTGGGACATTTTCTTGTCCTCAGTAAGTCACTTGACCCAACTCTTCTCCATCTATAGATGAAGTCTCCCCCTTTTCTGGGGTCGTGGCCACTTGGGTCTCCGGGTGGTTCCTGAACAGTTTCTCTGAACTGTCTCTCTTCTCCTTGGCAGACTTTTCTTTTGCCTTGACACAGTCCCTCCGTGGCCCGGCAGAAACGACTAGGGCTCCTGGGTCTGCAACAATATCTGGTCCAGCGGTTCGACCTTCCTGGTTATGAGCCCTCTCTGGTCCAGACGCCATATTGCCTTCACTTAGGACTCTGTCTGTGCCCGTAAGCACAGCATCCAGCTCCACCTGTACTCTCTTCCATAGTTTTGTTTTTTTTCCATAGACATCTCCGTAGCTTCTTTTCCAGTCATCTCTTTAACTTGGCTCGCGGACTGTTCTTCAGCTCCCCTAGTGGTCTGGCACACTCTCACCTGACATATACCTAGGGTCTGCTGACACTCACTGTCCTCAGCCTCTTCTGAGTAACTTTACACTACTGTAGGGTGCATGTCAAGTGTTGTGAGCCTATCAGGTGTTCCTGCTCTAGTCGCCTGACAATCTTCCCACAACTGTTGAAAAAACGGAAAATCCTTCCCCAGTACTACATCATACTCCAAGGAGGGCTCTATACCAACCTTGTGACCTATAGTACCATAGGGAGTAGAAATACAGACATTAACAGTTTTATAACCCAAATACCGGCCTGCATAGACACTATCACGGGGTCCTCATTTTCTGAAACTGTCTTTACCAGACTTACTATACATCTAGGTTCTAACAAAAGCACCATCTTTTTACCTTCTATAACCAGCTCACACTGGTTTTCTTTTGTCCTGTCAGAGGTGGCAACAGTGCTCTTTACATCCGAAGACAGCAGCATAAGTTTTTCACCAAAAACACATCAGCCTGCATGCGTTCACAATTTACAGCACTATTCACACAGTCCAGTAGAGACAACCCAGTCTTCACTAACTCTGGAACCTTTGTGTGCAGATTCTCTGGTGCACTCTCTGCATCCCACAACTGCTAGAAATACGGAAAGTCTCTGCCCAGTACAATTTCATCTGTAAGTTCAGCACATACCTCCATCATATGGCTCACTACCCCCAAAACATGCTTCAAAGTCAATTTGAATAGTCTTACCGGGCTCCGGTCGGGACTTCACAAAGGGAATTATGTCTGGCATAATTCGAGAAGCAGTCTGGTAACAATCCAAGTCCACTAGCAGTGGGATTCCACCCACCAATAACTCACGGGTCCTCTCTTCCATCTTGGCGAACACCGGTTGTGGCCCACGTCGGTTGCTCCCAGCAACGGTCTTCTGATGTTACCCATTTCCTTGACACGATCCGTTGCCCCTAGCAACGCTCCACCACAGGCTCAGTTCTGCACTTGTACTCCTCAGCTGGGCTCATCTGATTTGCAACATGCAGGGGGTTGCTCCTAGCAATGGCTTGACTGCAAGTCGTCCGTTGGTTGCCCTTTGCAACGTGATGCCCGCATCATCCATCAAATGTAAAGATTCCTCCTTGGGGATAGCTCTAGGATCGTCCTGGACACTGCCACGGGACATGTTTCCTCTCAATAAATCGGCAGACAACGGTTATTCCTGCAAGTCTGGCACCTTCACAGCCTTATTTAGACAGGTTGCAGGAAAAAACAAACACAACGCAGGAACAAAATAAAATCCTAGACCGTCTGGTCACATACTACACATATCAGCATGCCCTGACTACTAACTGGTGAGCTGCCCTCAGCCAGTTAAACGTGTGACTCCTGCATCCTGCTACTCACAGTGCACACCACTTCTTGGACCACTCACAGCTCCGGCTGTGTGTTTCCTCAACAGGGCCTGTGTCTCCCCCTTAAAGCAAGCCTGCTGTTTCCTAGAGAGAGCAAAGATTACACTGAATCTCTTCCTTATAAACACCTTTCCTCTCTGCTGCCTCATTCATTAGGCCTCAGGTGGAGGTTTCTCCAGGGTGAGCCAAGGAAATACACCCTTTCCTTGTCACGGTATCACAGGTAGCATTGTCAATTGATGAAAGCATCCAGGTCACACAGGGAGGAGATTTATCATTGCATTTTTCACACCTGTCAGATGAAAAGTCATATATGCTACTGGGGGGGTTTCCTATGCAACTTTTGTGTCAGCTATGCAGAAATGGCAAAACTTTAAAATACCCATGCGTATGGCTTTTTTTTGACATTGCAGTGGTCACAAGAAGTCGCACAAAAAGTCGCACAAGCAAAAACACACCTTAAACCAAGATCAGCTCAGAGATTTTTTGGAAAATGAACTTCACTTTGCCATAAATTCATCAAATTTATTAACACCGTGCGACCTTTTGCTAAATTTGTCGCACGTAAGGAAAACCAGAGGATAAATCCGCCCCACAGTTTTCTAAATTTTGTATTGCCTAATTCCAACTACTTTAAAGGAGAAATGCGTCAGAAAACTTTTACCTTCCCCTGTACCCAGGTTGCAAAACACTGTCATGTAAGGAGCTCAGGCCTGTGATACGCTGACCGCAGTGTCACGTTTCGAGCCTAAGAAGCAGGGACCGAGCAGTGGAGGAGGAACGGGACGCCGATACCGGCGCAATGAGGGAGCGTAGGAAGGTGAGCTAAAGTTTTTGTTTATTTGTTTTTGCAGCCCGGACACAGGGGAAGGTAAAAGTTTTCTGTCGCATTTCTCCTTTAAGTTCATGCAATAATGATTAAGGGGGAGATTTATCATTGCATTTAGAGCTTTTTTATGCTTACTCCAGGCACACAAAAAGTACGTTTTGTGGGTAGGCATAAAGTAGCAAACTTCCTTACCTAGGGAAATTTCAGTTTTCACTTTGCAGTGGTCCAGAATTTATGAAGTAAGAATGTTGCATGCAGGCATATAAAAAAGTCGCAAAACCCCTCCAAAAGTCGTAAGTCAAAGCCAGGTCAGACCTGGCTTACAAAATTGCCATTGGAGAGCACTTAAAAAAAAGTCTCACAAAAAGTCAAAACTGACACTTTTTCTGCAGACAAGTCGTAGAGGAGAAAAGGAATCATACAAAGTGGTGTTCTAAAGTGATTTATTGTTTTTTGCTTATGTGAGCCAAATTTATCAACCCCCCTGTGTCACACATAAATGTGTCACACATAAGCAAAACCAAAGCAAATAAACAGGCAAGGGCCCCTGCGAGGCTCTGCAGCTCGTCAATCATCTGCCACGCCCCTGTTCCACCCAAATCCCACACACAATAAACTAAAATTTATTTATGTAAGAAGAACACTTTAACAAAGGTAAATTTCCATGACCAATAATACTGGTATACAAGGATTAAATGTATACCACCACACAATAGCTGGATAATACCGCCACACTGTATAAAACCACTATATACAGTCCAGTATACTATAAAGGATCTGTATACAATATAAGTGATTATATACAGGGCCTTATAGTGGTAGATACCAGCTGTAGAAAGATCTGTATACAATATATGTGATTATATACAGCACCATATGGCGGTAGATATCAGCTGTACACAGGATGTGTGTACCATATAAGTGATTACAGTTACATTTTGGGACTCACAATTACGTCTTTTCTGATCAGCGGCGTTCTCTTTCATTTTCTTCTCTGTCCGGAGCAGACCCCCATGTCGATCTCTTAACATCTGCAGGACAAACATGTCATACTCTACATTTTTTCGGTGTTCTCCCCTCCTCTACAAAATCTGCCCATCTATGGGCCCACAAACTGTAATAATGCCCTCCTTGGTGTCCTGTACAGAAAAAGGGCAGGTAGGTAAGCAGCCAGGTAAATAGGTAACTAGGTAGGTAGATCAGGAAGCCAGATATGTAGGTAGGTGACTAGCCAGGTAGGTAGGTAAGGGGCTAGCTAGGTAGTTAGGCAACTATGTCTGAAGGCCAGGTATGTACATAGTTAGGTAGCCAGGTATGTAGGTAAGTAGTTAGGCATCCAGGTAAAAAGTTAGGTAGCCCTCCCTTCCCTGTAGGTATAGGCAGCAGAGTTAACCCCCATCCCCTGTAGGTATAGGAACAGAGTAAACCCCCTTTCCCCATAGGTAAAGGCAGCAGATAACTCCCCCTTTTCCCAGAGGTATAGGCAGCAGTTAATCCCCCCCCTTTCCCCATAGGTATAGGCAGCAGTTACCCCCCCCCCCCACCTTTCCCAATAGGTATAGGCCGCAGCTAATCCCCCCCCCCCCTTTCCCCATAGGTATAAGCAGAATTCAACCCCTCCTTTCCTCATAGTTATAGGCAGCAGAGTTAACCCTCTCCCCTGTAGGTATGGGCCGGCAGCAGTCAACCCACTCTTTCCCCCCTTTCCCCATAGGTATAGGCTGCAGTTAATTCCCCCCCTCCTTTCCCCATAGATATAGACAGCAGTTAATCCCCCCCTTCCCCCTTTCCCCATAGGTATAGGCAGCATTCAACCCCTCCTTTCTCCATAGGTATAGGCAGCAGTTAACCCCCCCCCCTTTCCCCATAGGTATAGGCAGCAGCTAATCCCGCCCCCCTTTTCCCCATAGGTATAGGCGGCAGTTAACCCCCCCTTTCCCCATAGGTGTAAGCAGCAGTTAACTCCCCCTTTCCACATAGGTGTAGGCAGCAGTTAATCCCCGCCTTTCCCCATAGGTATAGGCAGCATTTAATCCCCCGCCCCTTTACCCATAGGTGTAGGCAGCAGTTAACTCCCCCTTTCCACATAGGTATAGGCAGCAGGTAATCCCCCCTTTCCCCATATGTATGGGCAGCAGAGTTAACCCCCCCCCCTCCCCTGTAGGTATAGGCAGGCATAAGTTAACCCCCCCTTTCCCCATAGGTATAGGCAGCAGTTAATCCCCCCTTTCCCCATAGGTGTAAACAGCAGTTAACTCCCCCTTTCCACATAGGTTTAGGCAGCAGGTAATCCCCCCTTTCCCCATATGTATAGGCAGCAGAGTTAACCCCCCCCCTCCCCTGTAGGTATAGGCAGGCAGAAGTTAACCCCCCCCTTTCCCCATAGGTATAGGCAGCAGTTAATCCCCCCTTTCCCCATATGTATAGGAAGCAGTTAACCCCCCCCCTTTCCCCATAGGTATAGACAGCAGTTAATCCCCCCTTTCCCCATAGGTATAGGCTGCAGTTAATCCCCCCTCCCTTCCCCATAGGTATAAGCAGTAGTTAATCTCCCCCTTTCCCCATAGATATAGACAGCAGTTAATCACCCCCCCCCCCCCTTTCCCCATAGGTATAGGCAGCATTCAACCCCTCCCCCCTTTCCCCATATGTATAGGCAGCAGTTAACCCCCCTTTCCCCGTAGCTGTAGGCAGCAGTTAACTCCCCCTTTCCACAAAGCTATAGGCAGCAATTAATCCCCCCTTTTCCACATAGGTATAGGCAACAGTTAATCCCCCCCCCCCTTTCCCCATATGTATAGGCAGCAGAGTTAACCCCCCCCCTCCCCCGTAGGTATAGAAAGGCAGCAGTTAACCCCCCTTTCCCCATAGGTATAGGCAGCAGTTAATCCCCCCCTTTCCCCATAGGTATTGACAGCAGTTAATGTCCCCCTTTCCGCATAGATATAGACAGCAGTTAATCCCCCCCCTTTCCCCCTCAGTATAGGCAGGATTAAACCCCCCCTCCTTTCCCCATAGGTATAGGCAGCAGTTAACCTCCCCCTCTTTCCCAATAGGTATAGGCAGCAGCCAATCCCCCCCTTTCCCCATAGGTATAGGCAGAATTCAACCCCCCCCCCCTTTCCCCATAGGTTTAGGCAGCAGTTAACCCCACTTTCTCCATAGGTATGAGCAGCAGTTAATCCCCCCCCCCTTTCCCCATAACGGAAAGCTGCAGATGCAGCTCAAACAGAGGAGACGAGTTCTGCTGTATGTGCGTGTACCGCACATACAGGAGAAGGCAGCGCTGTCTGGTGAGGATCCGGGACGAGTGTCTCGGTCCTCAGCAGCAGCGGCAGTGGGCCCGTCACCCAGCCGGGCCCACGGCCAGTCAGCTCTCCCCTGCATGTAGATGAAAAAACTCCACCAACTAGGAAAAACAACAAGTCATAGCCACAGCGAGAGCTTGCTTAATTTTTTTAAAAGCTGCAACTGACATAAAACACCACTAAGGGTAGGTTTCCACACTAGGGGGGAAATTTATTAATGTTGCTTTTACAATAGCGTTTTTCGTGACAGAATTTGTTGAACCTATTTTGGCTGTTGTGCGTGAAATTTACTATAGAGGTGCACGCCCTCCTGACAAAGCAGTAGCAATTTGCAGGGAATTGTTATTAAAAAACGGCTATTTCTGGGCTACAGAGAGCTTCAAAAGGGTGTAGAACACTTTGCCTTGCCATAACACGCACAGGGAGTGTACTGTGTTAGTGAAATAATACTGTTATTCTGTATGACATTCAGATTAGAGGCGTCGCTTTTAGAATCACTGTTGCAGAGTGGCACAATGACAGAGCCTGGAGGTGGCATCAGTATGAGGAGACCATATAGTGGCTGAATGACACAGCCTGGAGCTGGCAGCAGCATGAGAATATATGGTGGCAGAACAGCCTGGAGGTGGCATCAGCAGCATCAGGAGTCCTGAAAGTGACCCGGTGACTGAGTAGGGCGGTGGGTGGCAATACCAGTACCCGTGACGAAGGTGGGTGAAAAAAGGAGAACTTGGCATCAGATGTGTGGCATCAGGTGGGTGGCAGGATCAGAATAGTAGCTGAGGCAGGTAGGCAGAAGAAAACGGTCTCTTTTGTAAAAGTGTTAGTGTGCACAAGTTTGTATTGAGGATATGCATTACGTAAAACTTTTAATAATATTCTTAGGATAAAATATATGTACCCCCAATTTTTTTTACTTTATTTAACAAAAGGAAAGATGTGCAAAAAACACCTACACCACCAAGTATTGATGTGATGCAAAGACCTCTAAAAGGTTGAAGGAAACAACGTATGGTCCATTGTAATCGGTGGGGGTAAAAACTTCCCCTGTAAGGCCCTACTCTCGCACTATTAATTCCCTTCTTGGCAAGTGTTAATCGCCCTTAAAAGGGTAGCCCCACACTCTCCCTATTTCCACCAAAAACCCTGGGAAATGGCAGTGATTGTAGGTAGAAATAGGGAGAGGTTCCTGTGTGGGGCTGCCCTTTTTAGGGTGAGTAACACTTGTCAAGAAGGGAATTAATAATGCCAGAGGAGGGCCTTACAGGGTCAGTTTTTACCCCCACCAGTTACGATGGACCATTCGTTGTTCCCTTCCACCTTTTAGAGGTCTTTGCGTCACATCAATAATTGGTGGTGTTAGTGACACATGGTGTTTTTTGCACACCTTTCCTTTAGTTTGATGTCCAAAAATGTTTGGGTCAATATATTTTATCCTAAGAAAAGTTAAGTTTTAGCTAATGCATATTCTCAATACTTACTTGTGGTCTGATGTAGTGTTGAGCACAAATATTCTAAATGCAAATTTTTACCACGAATATTGGCACTTCGCGATTTCGTGAATATTTAAAATATAGTGATATATATTCGTAATGACGAATATTCGTGTGGTTTTTTTTTATGCAAATTTATGAGAATATCGGCACTTCCAGTCTGGACACTGATCCCTCCCTTCTTTTAGGTGAAATGTATTATTGCACATGCGCACTATGCGAATTTCATTATGAATTTTCGCACTAAAAAATAAAAAGAGAACAAACATGGTGAATATGCGAATTTCGCCAACATAGGGCGAATATTCATCCATATATTCGCTAAATATTGCAGATTCGAATATGGCCCCTGCCGCTCATCACTAGTCTGATGCGGAGGAATGTCTGTAACTGGGGAGCAGCACCTTAAACATGTTTTGCACTATCCATATTTGTGAAGTGTTGGTGTGGCACCATGGACAATCTATTCTGATGCATCAGGCATTAATGGAGGGAAATCCTGGCTGATCCATGCCTGATTCCTCTTCACAAAGGTCAGTCCCTCCACATTTTTCATGAACAGACTAGTTCTCCTTGGGGTTACTATGGCCCCTGCCACACTAAACACCCGCTCTGATGGCACACTACTGGCCGGGCAGGACAGATTTTCCAGGGCAAACTCTGCTAGTTGCGGCCACAAATCAAGTTTGGCTGCCCAAAAGTCCAGCGGATCTTCAAAGTGTGTTGTCAGGGTCATGTCAAGGTATGCCACCACCTGCTGGTTCAGGTCCTGCTCCAGGTCTACCTGCTGATGATGAGTTGCTTCACTATGCAAGTGAAGAAAGCTACTTATCAGCGACTGAAATAAAAAAGCACAAACGGATGCGCTCCATAGTGTAACACCAAAGGGGAGTTGGTAACGCTAAGTGTGAATTGCGCTAACCACATGAAGTTGTACTCCAACCAAGTACAACAATGGAACAGGGCGTATCATCAAAGGGTCTCTGCAGCTTCGTCCCGCTGAAATAGAATCACGATAAAAACAAGCAATCTCCAGGTAGCAGAGCGGAATCAATGGAAGCGTTGTGACCAGATAAGAAGTTAAAAGGATTTATTTCCCATAATGCAACGCGTTTCACGGTCACCCGCTTCCTCAGGCATGCCTGAGGAAGCGGGTGACCGTGAAACACGTTGCATTATGGGAAATAAATCCTTTTAACTTCTTATCTGGTCTCAGCGCTTCCATTGATCCCACTTATCAGCGACGGTAGACTCAGGCTGCTGCTGATGGAGCTGGTACTGCTCCTGCCACCCCACCCCTCCCCAGCAGCCATGGCAGTGGAAGGTGAGCGCAGAAGGCCCCCCGAATGGATGGACGATGGCGCGGATAGGCATCGGCCAACTAACTATGTAGGATGTCTCTGTAGTAGGTCAGTTTGTACTCCCTCTCAGTGGGTGTAAAAAAAGGCCCCTAACTTTGTGCCAGTAGCGAGGGTCCAACAAGGTGGAGAGCCAAAAGTCCTCCCGCTGCCGAATGGTGACAATTCGGCGGTCACTACCCAAGCAAGTGAGCATGCACCGTGCCCTTTGTGCAAGTGACTCGGAGAGACTCCCTGCCTCCATCTCCACTGCATACTGCAACGGTGTGTCTGGGTCCTCTGTCTCACCTTCCTCATAACCCTCTAGCTCCTCTGGCTGCTCCTGCTCCTCATCCTCCTCTCCTGTCAGATGACTAGAAAAAACGCCCATTTCATGAAACCTAAACTGTGCTCCACTGTGCCTCTCTTCCTCCAGTTATGCCCCCACAGTTCTCATGTGGCCGTGAGATGTAGGCGCCACATCTCCAGTGCCCTGACCAGCCATCGTTTCCAACACGTTTTGTAGTAAATGAAGCAGTGGAATGACGTTGTTCATCCCGTAATCCTGGTGACTGACTTATAATGTGGCTTTCTCAAAGGGCCTGAGCAAACGGCAGGTGTCACATATGAGCTGCCACTGGTTGATATTGAAGTTACACAGGGGAGTCCCCCTATCCACTTGGAACATCAAGAAATTGGTGATGGCTTTTCTCTGTTTGTATAGTTGGTCTAACATATGGAGGGTGGAATTCCAACGTGTGGAAGCGTCACAATTCAGACTATGTTAAGGATACTGTTCTGACGCTGGAGCTCAGGGAGGGTGTGCTTTGCAGTGTACGAGTGGTTGAAGTGCATTCAAAGTTTCCTTCCCATTGTTAGGGTGTCTTGCTGATGGGGGGGAACATTTCAGGAACCGCTTGAAAACCAGATTGAACACATGTGCCATGCAGGGCACATGGCTCAGGCTTCCCTGTCGCAGCGCAGACAAGATGTTCTTCCAGTTGTCAGTCACCATGGTTCCCATTACCAGTTTTCGTGGAGTAAGCCATGATTCGATTTCTCGATGAATTACTTTTAGCAGTTCTTCCCTGTGTGACTCCGTTCGCCAAGGCAAACCATGTAAAGAACAACGTGAGACCTGGTATGCTGGAGGGGCACTGAGACGTATCCGTGCAGTGGAGGCTGAGTACACGGTGGAGAATGAGGAGGAGGCCCAGTCTCACACTGTCACTAGACCAATGGCCTGAGAGCGTGGAGGCGGAAGTGCCGTTACCTGTCCAATTTGCTGTTATGGCTGTGCAGGAACCACATTAACCAGTGGGCCGTAAAGGACATGTATTGTCCCTGACCGTAGTTGGAGCTCCACACGTCGGCGATGCTGTGCACTTTGGTACACACCGACAGGCTCAAGGACTGGCCAACCATCTGTCCCACAAAATTGTGCAGGGCTGTTACTGCCTTTTTCACAAAGAAATGATGGCTTGGAACTCTCCACCTCGGCTCGGCACAAGCCATTAGCTCTCTGAAAGGTGCAGAGTCCACCACTTGAAAAGGGAGGGACTGCAGCACCAGCAACTTGGACAGGAGCACATGCAGCTTATGCGCTGTTGGAGTGGAGTGGGCACATACTGCTGTCTCTTGGACATGGCTTCATCGATGGATTGCTTGTGGAATGACCATCTCGAAATGAAGGAGCAGGAGCATCTGGAGCAGCAGAAGATGGGTATGACAGACAGTTCCCTTTGGCTGAGGTAGTGGAGCCTTGGCTGGCTGAAATAGGGAGCGGCGTGCCACTGGGTGATGCAGCAAGCTGGGCCACCGCATCAGAGCCACGGTTCTCCCAGGCTGCTTTATGGTGATGCTACATATGTTGACGCAGGGTCGTGGTATCAACATTGGGACCCTGGCCATGCTTCACCTTCTGCTGACACATCTTGCGTGTGACCAGGTTAACATAATCCGGATGCTTGATGAAATACTGCCACACCGCTGAGTAGCTGATTTTCCCCCCAACAGTCCACACTGATTGACTGCTACAGCCGCCGACTCTAGGAACCCCTGGTCCACTACCTTCCGGTAAGGTAGGCTGCCGCGAAGCACTTGGTCTTCCCCAGGCACGTTTGGCTCCAGACTTCCCACTGCTACCACCATGCTGACTGCCAACCATGCTACCACCTTGCTGGCTCAGCTGCTGCCTCATGGGCAACCTGCAACCTTCTTCTCCTGATGATGATGAAGCCCCTTATGTACCCGGCTCCCAAATGCGATCGGCTTCATCATCATCGAGTTGTGTCTGCACGTCACTTATGTCCTCCTCAGGTTCCTCAACAGTGTCTGCTTCAGGAGCCTGAACGCTGGAAACACTACTCTCCTCATCACTATTTGCCTGCCTAGCAGAGGAAGCGGCAGATGTCTCCTCCACTTCTTGTGAAGGAAACTAAACACAAGAGGACAGCGCCTTGTGTATTACCCAAGACACCAGTGTCCCAGCAAGGACTAAGGAGGGATGACTCATCAAGATTGCCACTCACCTTCTAGGAGATTAATCATGCATATCACCCTACTGGGGTACGAAGCATCATGTGGGAACGAACTGCCAAGCCCAAAGGTCAAACGGAAGAGAAAGGAATCTTCTCCCATGGAATGTGAAAAATGCAACAGAAAAAAAAGGAACCTTATCTGAATGCGCTGTTCTTAGTTCCAAGAATATCAAGCCAGATGGTGTAGAAAAGTGCTCAGTCGCACTATATTTATTAGTATAAAAATCCAATGACGCGTTTTGGAGGCTTAGTCCTCCTTCCTCAGATTGGCATACATGACATAACACAAGCAGTGCTTTACATACACCAAATTGGGCACCAACATAAGGTGGGTGGGGCTTTCAAACAATTATACAGATCAATAAAAGTGTAGAAAAACATTTACACATAGTTAAAATGGAGGCCATAGGTAAAGAATTAGCAATAAAATATGCAAATAATAACAACAAAGCTTCACAACTAAAGGTCACAGCATTCCTTCTATTCACATGCTCAGGAAGTGCTGCATGCGAACGAGGTTCAGTGAAAGGTAAATAAACAAATAGTGGCCAACGGTTCTATCCTGGTCCAGCGTAGTGTAGTGGAGCTTTAGCTTGTGTAGTCAGGGACGTGTCACCAGGGCCGGAGATCACATGACAACAACTCATCAGTCACACCACAGGGGAGTAAACCAATTGATAAGTGACTGCCGGATAGGTAACAACCTCGCGCTGTAAGGAGCGAAGTCATGCAGATATCAGAAACCACTGGCGGCGCTCCTGAAGATAAAAATAAAAGCAATGTAAGTATTGGGAACAGACAGAGGTACTGCTGAACATGAAGGTAACAATATGAAAAGAAATCAGCATGAACAGATCAATAATAAATAAGTAAACAGTTCTGTATGTTATTAAAGCATTAAAACATAAGCAAAAATGAATAGTAGCAGGTGACAGTGCTTGAAAAGTGGCATTCAATAGGAGTAACTGAAATGACTGGGGTCTTAGCTTTACACAATCTGTTTTTAATGATAATGCAGGGTTTCTAGGTGTGTTGATGTTCCATGGGGATTCTGATAAATTGCAGACTAAAACTTTTTTTTTTAAAGTTGATAGCAACAGCTATCTAGAATTTTCTAGCGCTCATTATAGTAAGTGGATCACTAATATACCTTTTGGTCAGTTCAAACGTATTAGACGAAATTGCTCTTCAGAGACTGACTTCCATGAACCCAGCAATATATTAAAGGTAAGGTTTCGTGCTAAACACTACCCCAAAAAAACGTATTGACTATTCCTTTAATAAAGCTAGAATGTTGACACAACAGGAATGCCTGCAACCCAGTAGACACACTAATAATATGTCTGACATTGCGGTGATTAATACCCAGTCCAATCCCAAATGGTCTATCAATTTTATCACTAACTTCTGTAGAGAAAATAAAGACATTAAAAAAATTCTCTCCAAACACTGGCACATCTTATTGCAGGATCCTTATCTTAGCCAAAGTTTACCCCCAAGACCAGGGGTTTCGTTTAGGAGAAACCGCACCCTCCTTAATATTTTAGCTAAATAATAACAAAGAAACATAAAGATATCCGCACTCACCACCAGGTTAACGACTCGATGCTCCTACTTAGAGATGCCGGTGGACCGTGGCTGTAATTACCGTCAATTTTGCGCAAAACCGGCCCCGATTTGCCTGTGACTAGTGGTGCCGTCCTATACTTCTGTTCACACGTGTCTTAATATTTTAACACCCAGCAGGCTGAAGAACATCAAACACTCCAACCCTACATTTTTGGATAAAATAGGTAGCTATAAGTGCGGTACTCCTAGATGTAAATGCTGTGCCCAGTTATCAAACAGGTACAAGGTATTTACCTCCATAGTGAATCCTCCATAGTGAATCCTCCATAGTGAATCCTTCTTCATTCAGTCGTTCCTTAACTGCAATTCCAAATTTGTTATTTATCTACTACAGTGTCCTTGTGGCTTGCAGTACATTGGGCGCACAATCCAGTGCTTGAGAGACAGAATAAATAAACACAGGAACAACACTAAATTGGGGTTTATGCTACACATTGTGTCTAGGCACCTGGTGGAATCCCATAGCTCCAACTTTGGAGTCATTTCAGTTACTCCTATTGAAGATATCCATAGAGAGATTCCTCAGCGTTTTTCTATGTTAAAAAGAAGAGAGAACTACTGGATCTACAAATTACGCACCTTAATGCCCCTAGGTCTCAATGAGCTTATTGAAAGCTCCCTGTAATTGAGTCTTTTATATATACACACCCTACCTAGGCCCCTTATGAATTCATTTAAAATCATTTATTGTATTGTACTTAATGTTTTTTATTTCTCCCACTCCAGATCACCTTGTGTGTTGCTGTTTGGGTAAATACTACTATGTGGCTATGCATTGTTATTCTACCTTTTTTTCCACCTATTAATATAAAAAAAAATATATAATTATGCTCTCTATCCTTCTTTGGTGTTGCTAATTTTGTTATTTTTGCTGCTTTTATTTATTTCTGTTGATATATATGCTGCCTTTCTTGTATGCTGCTAGCTATAATGTCTCCCTGTTCTAATGCCACTTTTCAAGCACTGTCACCTGCTACTATTCATTTTTGCTTACGTTTTAATGCTTTAATAACATACAGAACTGTTTACATATTCATTATTGATCTGTTCATGCTGATTTCTTTTCACATTGTTACCTCCGTGTTCAGCAGTACCTCTGTCTGTTCCCAAATACTAACGTTGCTTTTATTTTTATCTTCAGGAGCGCCGCCAGTGGTTTCTGATATCTGCATGACTTCGCTCCTTACAGCGCGAGGTTGTTACCTATCCGGCAGTCACTTATCAATGGGTTTACTCCTCTGTGATGTGACTGGTGAGTTGTGGTCACATGATCTCTGGCCCTGGTGACGGGTCCCTGACTACACAAGCTAAAGCTCCACTACACTACGCTGGACCAAGATAGGAGCGTTGGCCACTATTTGTTTATTTACCTTTCAATGAACCTCGTTCTTATGCAGCACTTCCGGTGCATTTGAACGGAGGGAATGCTGTGACCTTTGGTTGTGAAGCTTTGTTGTTATTATTTGCATATTTTATTGCTAATTCTTTACCTATGGACTCCGTTTGAACTATGTGTAAATATGTAAGTCTGATACAACTGTTTTTATTGATACATTTTTATTGATCTGCATAAAGGGGTGTAAGCTCTGCCCACCTTATGTTGGCATCCATTTTGGTGTATATAAAGCACTGCTTGTGTTATGTCATGTATGCCAATCTGAGAAAGGAAGACTGAGCTTCCGAAACACATTATTGTATTTTTATATTAATAAATATAGTGCTACTGAGCACTTTTCTACACCATCTGGCTTGATATTCTTGGAACTAAGAGCAACGCCTTCAGATAAGGTTCCTATTTTTTGTTGCTTTCTTCATCCTCCACCTCTTGGCTGGGCAGTAGCTGCTGACTGTCCTCTAGTAGATCGTCCTCACTGACCACCTATCCCGACCACCTATCCCGACCACCTATCCCGACCTCCTATCCGTCCTCCCATCCTGTCCTCCTATCCCATCCTCCTATCTCGACCTCTTATCCCGACCTCCTATCAAGACCTCCTATCCCAACCTCCTATCCCGACCTCCTATCCAGGCCTCCTATCCTGACCTCCTATCTCGACCTACTATCTCGACCTCCTTTCCCATCCTCCTATCTCAACCACCTATCCTGACCTCCTATCCCGACCTCATATCCCGACCCGTAATATGTGTACCAGGTATTGAAATATCGCCGGCCATACGGAAGTTATGTGGGAACATACATTTCCCATTGATTTGCATGGGACTTTAAACAAAAACCCCAACCCTGGCAAATGGGGGTGATTAAGGGTTAAATCACCTATCCTATGTTTGTTGTTGACATATAAGTAGCATGTGTGCCAAGATTCATGTTAATATCTTTAGCCGTTTGGACTTGATGCTGAAACATACACACATACATACACACATACATACACAGTACATACATACACAGTACATACATACACACACACATACACACATACACACACACATACACACATACATACACACACACATACACACATACATACACACATACATACATATACACATACATACATACACACATACACACATACATACACACACACATACATACATACATACATATACATACACACATACACACATACACACACACATACATACACACACACATACATACATACATATACATACACACATACACACACACATACACACAAACATACACACACACATACATACATACATACATACATACACACATACATACACACATACAGCTTCTAGCTTCAAAAATGACGGACTTCCATACAAACTTTCAACCCCTGTTTCACCCCCTTAAGGGTTGAATTTCGAAAAATTCAGCTCTCTAGGTCCAAGGGTTTAGGCTGGGCGTTCATGAGTCAGTGAGTCAGGCCTTTTCTTTTTATATATATCGATTATATATATATATATATATATATATATATATATACCCACAAGTAAGGGCGACTGCAGCACACCAATTCAAAGTGCAGGAAAGTGATTTATTCCAGAAAATACAGGCCTGTATTTTCTGGAATAAATCACTTTCCTCCACTTTGAATTGGTGTGCTGCAGTCGCCCTTACTTGTGTGTATAGCCATTGGATCCAGGACCGGGATCCCTGAGGCTGCTTGCACCCACTTACTGCCTTCCTGACTTGGGAGTGCTGCTCTACAACTCTGCTATATATATATATATATATATATATATATATATATTACTTATTTATTTTTTATTTTCATGTAGTTCTTATAATTTTTCTCCATAAAAAATTCATAAAACAGGAAAAAAATAAAATACCGTATATACTCGAGTATAGGCCGAGTTTTTCAGCACGATTTTTCGTGCTGAAAACACCCCCCTCGGCTTATACTCGAGTGAACTCCCCCACCCGCAGTGGTCTTCAACCTGCGGACCTCCAGAGTTTTCAAAACTACAACTCACAGCAAGCCCGGGCAGCCATCGGCTGTCCGGGCTTGCTGGGAGTTGTAGTTTTGAAACCTCCGGAGGTCCGCAGGTTGAAGACCACTGCGGCCTTCAACATCATCCAGCCCCCTCTCACCCCCTTTAGTTCTGAGTACTCACCTCCGCTCGGCGCTGGTCCGGTCCTGCAGGACTGTCCGGTGAGGAGGTGGTCCGGTGGGATACTGGTTCCGGGCTGCTATCTTCACCGGGGAGGCCTCTTCTAAGCGCTTCGGGCCCGGCCTCAGAATAGTCACGTTGCCGTGACAACGACGCAGAGGTGCGTTCATTGCCAACGTAATTCTGCGTCATTGCCAAGGCAACGGCTCTATTCCGGGCCGGAAGCGCGGAGAAGAGGCGCCCCCGGTGAAGATAGCAGCCCGGACCACCTCCCCACCGGACCACCTCCCCACCGGACCACCTCCTCACCGGACCACCTCCTCACCGGACCACCTCCTCACCGGACAGCCCTGCAGGACCGGACCAGCGCCGAGCGGAGGTGAGTACTCAGAACTAAAGGGGGTGAGAGGGGGGCTGGATGATGTTGAAGGCCGCAGTGGTCTTCAACCTGCGGACCTCCGGAGGTTTCAAAACTACAACTTCCAGCAAGCCCGGACAGCCGATGGCTGCCCGGGCTTGCTGGGAGTTGTAGTTTTGAAACCTCTGGAGGTCCGCAGGTTGAAGACCACTGAGGGCGAATGATGAGAAGAGGATGATGAAGGGGGGGTGTGGGGATGATGAAGGGGGGGGTGTGGGATGATAAGGGGATGATGAAGGGGGGATGTGTGGGATGATAAGGGGATGATGAAGGGGGGATGATAAGGGGATGATGAAGGGGGGATGTGTGGGATGATAAGGGGATGATGAAGGGGGGATGTGTGGGATGATAAGGGGATGATGAAGGGGGATGTGTGGGATGATAAGGGGATGATGAAGGGGGGATGTGTGGGATGATAAGGGGATGATGAAGGGGGGATGTGTGGGATGATAAGGGGATGATGAAGGGGGGATGTGTGGGATGATGACAAGGGGATGATGATGAGGATGTTAATGACGGGTCTGGATGATGACAGGGGGGGATGAGGTATTTCCCACCCTAGGCTTATACTCGAGTCAATAACTTTTCCTGGGATTTTGGGTTAAAATTAGGGGTCTCGGCTTATACTCGGGTCGGCTTATACTCGAGTATATACGGTAAACGAAATTAAGGGTAATGTGGAAAACAGATAAAAAAGATAATGTATATCTATATTTGACTAATGAAGCGTGACATAAAAACTGATGGAAATGAAATCACAATGTTCTTACATGGTCAGTATCTGCATTAGAATTCCTTTCTTGTTCCTGTGCTCAGAAACACAGTAATGCACTGAAAGAAGCGAATCTGGGAATGGAAGCTGTCTTAATAGTAATCTAACTGCCTGTGATTTACTATATTGGGACATGGTTTGCTCTGTAGCTATAAGGCACTGCAGGTGCATGGCAGAGGAATAAGGATTAAGTGTAGCTAGTGGTGTCATTTAATGAAAATATATGTGACAAGAAATTGCATTTGTGCAGCTCGGAATATCATCTCAATTAATGAAGCTTATCGGAACGGCTGGAGGACATGTTCTAGTCTGTATAGGCAGATAGAAAGGGTATGCATCCCTTATCTTCTCCCCAATACACATATATATAATTATACGCTGTGTACTTGTTGCCATGAATCCATTAGTTAAACATGTTACACAATAAACTTCATTAACTGCAGAGGTTTGCTCCACTTATTTCTAGATCCCTAGTGTAAAGCATAGCTACTGACATCCTTCTGCCTTTAAAATCTACATATAATGCGGAGTAACGCTGCAAATTTGGAGACATTTATTAAAACAAATATGCCAGTTTCCGAACACACAAAAGTCACTGTTGTTTTTTTTACAAAATTGTGCATTTTTTTTTGCAATTTTGGCTCCTCTCAGCATTTGTTATTATATTTCAAATATAAATATACAAACAACTAGCATTTAACAATATTGTGACTATTATCATTCAAAAGCAGGGATCAATTTAGAACTTGTCAAATTGATTCCAAATTTAAAAAAAATTATAATGAATTATTCTGATTCAAAAACTTTTACGTTTGGAGTATATATAGGAGCAGGGAATCCTGTCAATGGCAGGAGTCTCTGCGCCCGTACACTGAGCAGTCAGGAGGTGAGCAGCAATGCTGTGTGTGCCACCACCTACTCCCAGCAAATATGGAAGGACAATCAATGTTCTGCACAGGAGAACGAGACTTCTGCCAAAGATCCCTGCACATACTTTCTGTGGCACCGCATACTGATAGCATATATTTGAATCCAATGGCCAATTCAAAGAAAAGGAATTTTGTAAGATTCACTCACTCAATATTTTTATGTAATGGTGAAAGCTTCCCAGACAAGAAATATATTATCATAATGCTCTTAACTCTTATTTAAAATGCTTATTTATAACCCCATTTAACCAAGACAATTGGGTTGAGCTAAAAAATGTATATATTTTTTTTCAAACTGTGCTATTTTTCTTCTGAAGGCGGGTATATCGTAGGCGTTATTAATTGTCTTTTTGCCGCATGTATCATCCAAACCCCAACGGTTCTACTAAACTAAAATTTTAACCCCAAATATCCTTATACTGCTGTAGGTTAAGTAGACTAACCATCCACATATCTAAGCTTGCCACGTCTCTGCCTCATCCTTTGGTACCATTCTAACTTTCCCGTGTACGACTTGGACAACAGACTATGCTTCCTGAACTGCCATGCACTGTACCACCTGGTTTTCTGAGCCAGGCGCAAACTACACCAGGACCATACTTGTTGAGCAACCTGGTACTCTATAGCAGCAGAAGTCCAGCTTTGAATCTGGGAGTGGGATAATTGGTGAAAACCTAGAGGGTACTTAGACTCTGCTCCTGGGTTTGGCCTAAGCCAAACCGGTTCAGTAGCACAGCGGATCCACCTCTGTTGTCTATAACATATGACTAAGCAATAAGACTGCAATTTATGTCTAAGTTATCTCAACAGTGGCTGTTCTCAGATCCATCTATAAAATGGACTTATAGCAAAACCAAATGTGTCCATCTATAACGTTGTTTTGTTGTTAATGAGTTTTCCAACCATTCTAAAATTAGAAGAGGATGGAGTGTATTGATCACAGAGGGAGACACTTACAACATAATAGCAAATTAAATGTCTATTCCCTTGAAATTATAGCCACTATACCATTGGAAATCCTACACATAATCCTATAAAGCTGTGTTGTGCTATTTCCATTAGTGTCCTTCTATCAATATATATTAACAAAAAAAAAAAAATCATTGTGCGATGAAATTGAAGAAAAAACCCCATTTTGTAATTTTTGGGGACTTCCATTTCTACGCAGTACATTTTTTCGGTAAAAATGGCAACTTATCTTTATTCTGTAGGTCCATACGATTAACATGATACCCTACTTATATAGGTTTGATTTTGTCTTACTTCTGAAAAAAATCATAACTACATGCAGGAAAATGTATACGTTTAAAAATGTCATCTTCTGACCCCTATCATTTTTTTATTTTTCTGCGTACGGGGCGGTATGAGGGCTCATTTTTTGCGCCATGATCACATATATTTATATTTATTTAAATTGACATGTTTTTTTTAAATGGGAAAAGGGGGCTGATCTGAACTTTTATTAGGGAAGAGGTTAAATCACATTTATTAACTCTTTTTTTTACACTTTTTTTGCAATGTTATAGCCCCCATAGGGGCTATAACATGCAGTACATGGATCTCAGGCTTGGAGCAATCAATCGCCGATCGGAGGCTCCGTAGGCAGGTAACGGACTCTCTGCTCTCATCCTAGCTGATTGGAACACCGAGGTGGTTCCGATCAGCCCTACTGAGCTGCCGGGAATGCTTTATTTTACAGTTTAGATGCGATGATCAACTTTGAATGCCGCATTTAAAGGGTTAATAGCGCGCGTCACCACAATCGGTGATGCGCACTATTAGCCCCGGGTCCCGGATAACGTTAGACGCCAGGACCGACCCGATATGACGTGGGGTCACCGTGTGACCCCGCGTTATATTGCGGGAGCGGGACTCAGGACATACAGGTACGCCCTGAGTCCCCAAGAGGTTAAGGAATTTATGGTTCTTTTTTTAATGCCTTCACAGATTTTAAAACACGATTTTGGTTAATATGATAGTGTATGTTTCATTGGTTGTGTTTTTGCATTTTGAGCTTTATTTTAATTGTGTGTGTGTCTGTGTTAAGGGTTGTCCACCCAGCCGGTATGTTATTTTATTCCCCTGAGTGGAGGGCAGGACCCAGCACGTCAGGATTAACTATTGGGTTACCTGTGGCATGTGGCTGCGTCATCAGTGTCAAGGGTAGCAGCTGCAACATTTTTATCTTCTGTATCAACAAGAAGGAGGTGAGGGCTGTGAGCTTCCTGCTGTTGCATATGTGCAACTCCATGCATACACAGTCAAAGGGCATTGTCACGATTCGGCTTCCAGGTAGTGGATCCTCTGTGTCAGCGAGGGATTGGCGTGGACCGTGCTAGTGGACCGGTTCTAAGAGGCTACTGGTTTTCACCAGAGCCCGCCGCAAAGCGGGATGGTCTTGCTGCGGCAGTAGCAACCAGGTCGTATCCACTAGCAACGGCTCTACCTCGCTGACTGCTGAGAAGGCGTGGGACAGAAGGACTAGGCAGAGGCAAGGTCAGACGTAGCAGAAGGTCGGGGGCAGGCGGCAAGGTTCGTAGTCAGGATGGGTAGCAGAAGTTCAGGTACACAGGCTTTGGACACACTAAACGCTTTCACTGGCACAAGGCAACAAGATCCGGCAAGGGAGTGCATGGGAGGAGATCAGATATAGCCAGGGAGCAGGTGGAAGCCAATTAAGCTAATTGGGCCAGGCACCAATCATTGGTGCACTGGCCCTTTAAGTCTCAGAGAGCTGGCGCGCGCGCGCCCTAGAGAGCGGAGCCGCGCGCGCCAGCACATGACAGCAGGGGACCGGGACGGGTAAGTGACCTGGGATGCGATTCGCGAGCGGGCGCGTCCCGCTGTGCGAATCGCATCCCCAACGGCCATGACAGTGCAGCGCTCCCGGTCAGCGGGACTGACCGGGGCGCTGCAGGGAGAAAGACGCCGTGAGCGCTCCGGGGAGGAGCGGGGACCCGGAGCGCTAGGCGTAACAGTACCCCCCCCCCTTAGGTCTCCCCTTCTCTTTGTCCGGTAACTGCCTCCCCTGGGATGAGGACACCGGGAAAGAATGGAGGGTTTCCTCAACGGCAGGCAGTACAGCAGGAGTGGGAATGGGGAGGGAGGGCAGAGGGCGAGGCCTGGCACGGGGCAGTGTGACACCAGGACGGGGGCCATGGGGAGGCACAGAGGCTTGCCTGACGGGACTGGGAGGGGGGGAGAGGCACTTCCTGTGGCAGGCAGAGTCCCAGTTCCTGATCTCCCCGGTGGTCCAATCAATGGTGGGGGAATGAAGCCGGAGCCAAGGCAGACCGAGGAGGACCTCAGAGGTACAGTTGGGGAGAATGAAGAACTCAATCCTCTCAAGGTGGGGTCCAATGGACATGAGGAGGGGCTCTGTGCGGTAACGCACGGTGCAGTCCAATCTGGCTCCGTTGACCGCGGAAATGTAGAGCGGCTTGACGAGACGGGTCACCGGGATGCTGAATTTATTAACAAACGACTCCAAAATAAAATTTCCAGAGGCACCGGAGTCCAAGCAGGCCACGGCTGAGAGGGAGGAGTTGGCTGAAGAAGAAATCCGCACGGGTACCGTGAGACGTGGAGGAGCAGACTTGGAACCAAGAGACGCCACACCCACGTGAGCTGGGTGCGTGCGTGCGTTTCCCAGGCGTGGAGGACGGATAGGGCAATCCACCAAGAAATGCTCGGTACTGGCACAGTAAAGACAGAGATTTTCTTCCCTACGGCGATTCCTCTCTTCCTGGGTCAGGCGAGACTTATCCACTTGCATGGCCTCCTCGGCGGGAGGCCCAGGCGTAGATTGCAACGGATACTGTGGGAGAGGTGCCCAGAGATCTAAGTCTTTTTCCTGGCGGAGCTCTTGGTGTCGCTCAGAAAAACGCATGTCAATGCGGGTAGCTAGATGGATGAGTTCTTGCAGATTGGCAGGAATCTCTCGTGCGGCCAGCACATCCTTGATGCGACTGGATAGGCCTTTTTTAAAGGTCGCGCAGAGAGCCTCGTTATTCCATGATAACTCGGAAGCAAGAGTACGAAATTGGATGGCGTACTCGCCCACTGAAGAATTACCCTGGACCAGGTTCAACAGGGCAGTCTCGGCAGAAGAAGCTCGGGCTGGCTCCTCGAAGACACTCCGGAGTTCAGCGAAGAAGGCCTGGACTGTGGCTGTGGCAGGATCATTGCGGTCCCAGAGCGGTGTGGCCCAAGACAAGGCCTTTCCTGAGAGAAGGCTTACTACGAACGCCACCTTAGACCGTTCTGAAGGAAACAAGTCCGACAACATCTCCATATGCAGGGAACACTGAGACAAAAATCCACGGCAGAGTTTAGAGTCCCCATCAAATTTGTCCGGCAGGGACAAGCGGAGGTTAGGAGCGGCCACTCGCTGCGGAGGAGGTGCAGGAGCTGGCGGAGGAGATGGTTGCTGCTGTAGCAGAGGCAGAAGTTGCTGTAACATGGCGGTCAACTGCGACAGCTGCTGTCCTTGTTGGGCAATCTGCTGCGATTGCTGAGCGACCACCGTGGGAAGATCAGCGAGACTTGGCAGCGGCACCTCAGCGGGATCCATGGCCGGATCTACTGTCACGATTCGGCTTCCAGGTAGTGGATCCTCTGTGTCAGCGAGGGATTGGCGTGGACCGTGCTAGTGGACCGGTTCTAAGAGGCTACTGGTTTTCACCAGAGCCCGCCGCAAAGTGGGATGGTCTTGCTGCGGCAGTAGCAACCAGGTCGTATCCACTAGCAACGGCTCTACCTCGCTGACTGCTGAGAAGGCGTGGGACAGAAGGACTAGGCAGAGGCAAGGTCAGACGTAGCAGAAGGTCGGGGGCAGGCGGCAAGGTTCGTAGTCAGGATGGGTAGCAGAAGTTCAGGTACACAGGCTTTGGACACACTAAACGCTTTCACTGGCACAAGGCAACAAGATCCGGCAAGGGAGTGCATGGGAGGAGATCAGATATAGCCAGGGAGCAGGTGGAAGCCAATTAAGCTAATTGGGCCAGGCACCAATCATTGGTGCACTGGCCCTTTAAGTCTCAGAGAGCTGGCGCGCGCGCGCCCTAGAGAGCGGAGCCGCGCGCGCCAGCACATGACAGCAGGGGACCGGGACGGGTAAGTGACCTGGGATGCGATTCGCGAGAGGGCGCGTCCCGCTGTGCGAATCGCATCCCCAACGGCCATGACAGTGCAGCGCTCCCGGTCAGCGGGACTGACCGGGGCGCTGCAGGGAGAAAGACGCCGTGAGCGCTCCGGGGAGGAGCGGGGACCCGGAGCGCTAGGCGTAACAGGCATGCTGCGAGTTATAGTTATCCAACAGATGGAGGGCAACATTTTAAAATACTGGCATGCCTTTTGGATGTCTGAGCATGCTTGGACTTGTAGTTAGGCCAGATCTATTGTGAAAAAGTTCCACTTGCTCTAGCATTACTACAACTTCCAGCATGCCCACACAGCTAAATGGCATGCTTGTAATTACTGTTGTGTGCCTAAAGCTGTTGCATAAGTCAAAATCCAAGAATGCTGGCACAGTCAAAAGGCATGATGTGCGTTGTAGTTAATCAACAGCTGGATGCACACAACTAGAACTACCAGCATGACCATTTTGTGAATGCTTGTAGTTCAAGTTATGCAAGAGCTAGTGGTATAATGTTACACTACCTGTGGCATTACTCAAACTCCCAGCATGTACAGACAGTTCAAGGGCATGCTTGGAGTTATACCTTTATTCATACAGCTGTTGAATAACTACAACTCCCAGCATGCCATTTGTATTTAAGGGCATAATGGGAGTTCAAGTTAGACAACAGCTAAAGCACATGCCAGGTTTACAGTAATTTTGCTGGACAGAGTAGTAGTAGAAAAAAATATAAAAACATTTACAAAAATAATAAATAAAATTAAAGTAGTAAAGCAAAATCAGACATGGAAGAAACTTGTCATGTGAAACATGACCATGTGTATGTACTGTAAGACTACGTGCACACAGCCGTGGTCCCCCGTTAATATTTTCTCTGTTACTGCCTCCTAAACAGACCATTCTAATAACAAATGCAAACTGATGCAAAGGGATGCCATTTGTTCGAAGCCGGGACTACTACTACTCCCACCATGGAACAGACTCCTTTCCATGATGGTAGTAGTTCCCTGGCTGCGGGAGTCTGCAGGTGGCTGGGGAGGCTACATTAGTGTTTGTACTACTACCCCCATCATGGAACAGAGTCTGTTCCATGTTGGGGGTAGTAGTACAGGGGACAAGGATTGATCGCACCGGGTCTCAATTCTGAGACCCGATGCGATCAGCAGTTATAAAGCAGGGGAGCGGGCGGAATGCTCCGCTCATGTGCAATGTATATACTGTGTAAACTTTCATTTTGAAATCCCCCGCCGGGAGCCCTGACAGATGTCATGCCCCCTCCCATAGGCTTGCATTGAACGAACACGCTCCAGGGACTGATTTTAAATGGGGTGCGGCGTACAAGATCACAGGGGTCCCCAGAGGTGGGACCCCAGCGATCAGGCATCTTATCCCCTATCCTTTGGATAGGGGATAAGATGTCTAAGCGCCAGAGTACCCCTTTAAAGAACATTTTGGGGTTAGTTTTACTCTCTTTGGCATGGAGTCTTTTTGTCTCTATTTTTGCGGCTTTTATCTGTTTTTTTTTACATAATTTACATTTTTCTCTGTAGCTTTCTAGTGCTTTTTCACTGTTGTCCAGTTTTAATAGTTTTAACGTTTTGTTTTTGCCATTTATTGCCCCCTTAACATCTTTATTCATCCACATTGGATTTCTTTTATTCCTGACCCTTTTATTCCCATAAGGTATATACATCTTACAGTGAGAATTTAAAATATTCTTAAAAGTCTCCCATTTAGTGTCAGTATTCTTGTTTTTGAGGACATTATCCCATTTTATATTGTTAAGGGCTTTTCTGAGTTGATCAAACTTTGCCTTCCTAAAGTTCATTGTTTTTGTGGCCCCTTGAGAGATTCCCTTATTGAAGAACAAGCTATAATGTATTATATTGTGATCACTATTCCCTAGGTATCCTTCTACTTGCACATTAGTTACTCTGTCAGGTCTGTTGTTTCATATTAAGTCCAGTAGGGCGCCCCCTCTGGTCGGGCCCTGCACCATTTGGGACAGATAATTGTCTTTAGCTATAGTCAGAAACCTGTTTCCTTTATGAGATTCACAGGTCTCAGTCCCCCAGTTTATATCAGGATAGTTAAAGTCCCCCATTATTATCACATCATTTTGATTTGCTGCCTTGTTTATTTGCCTCAATAATTGATCTTCTGCTTCTTCCATTATTTTTGGTGGCTTATAGCAAACCCCTATCAGATTTTTTTTTATTTTCATCTCCATATATTTCTACCCATAATGACTCCACATTATCGTTTCCCTCCCCTATATCCTCCCGTAGTGCGGACTTCAGACTTGATATCACATAAAGACAAACTCCTCCCCTTTCCGTTTTGTCCGATCCTTCCTGAAGAGACTATAACCCTGTATGTTGACCGCCCAGTCATAGCTATCGCCCAACCAAGTCTCTGTTTTAGCCACTATGTCATAATCCTCCTCAGACATCAACCACTCCAATTCCTCTGTTTTATTGGTCAGACTTCTGGCATTAGTCAAAAGGCAATTTAAAGGTGTATGTTTTTTCTTCCTATGAAGCCTATCCGTATTAATTATTCTAACCCCTCCCTCCGCTCCACCCCCAGGTACATTAATAAGTCCCCCCTCTCTATCTACGCTATCTTCCCCCTCTATGTTGTAGGTTCCCTCCCCCCCAGTCCCTAGTTTAAACACTCATCCACCCTTCTAGCCATCTTCTCCCCAAGCATAGCAGCACCCTCCCCCATTGAGGTGCAGCCTGTCCCTACACTAGAGCCGGTATCCGACAATGAAGTCGTCCCATTTCTCCATGAATCCAAACCCCTCCTTCCTACACTAGCTTCCGAGCCACTTGTTTACCTCCCTGATCTCCCGCTGCCTCTCTGGTGTGGCTCGTGGTACAGGTAATATTTCAGAAAATATTACCTTGGAGGTCCTTGTCTTAAGCTTGTGGCCTAAGTCCCTGAAATAATTTTTAAACACACTTCACCTACCACTTACTTTGTCATTGGTGCCGATATGTACCATGAACACTGGGTGTTCTCCAGCCCCACCCAGCAACCTGTCAACCCGATCCGCCGAACTCGAGTGCCAGGAAGACAACACACTGTTCGTCGATCCCGGTCTTTGTGACAGATAACCCTGTCTGTCCCCCTAATACTAGAGTCCCCCACTACCAGTACCTGTCTGGCCTGCCCTGTACTTCTCCTTCCCTCCTTACTGGAGAAGATACCCCCTGGCGGTCAGACGCTGTAGCTTGCTGCAGTACTGCTAGCTCTGAAATGGCATCCCCTCATCTGCCAACCGGGCAAACATGTTGGGGTGTGCCAGTTCAGGACTAGCCTCCCTATCACTTTTCCCCTCCCCCGTTTTCTAACTGTAACCCAGCTAACTGCCTGACTGTCCTGCAACTCCGTCCCACTATCCTCCCCCACCTCTACCCCAGAGAGTACTTGTTCACTGAGCAGGAGACTCCTCTCCAAGTTGTCAATGTGTCTCAGTGTTGCCAGTTGCTCCTCTAGATCCAGGATCTGGGCTTCCAAATGAACAACTCGCACACATCTCGCACAACAATATGCACCCTCAAACTGCTGTTCAAGGAATGCATACATCGCGCAAGATGTACACCGGACTGCATTTTCCAACATGGAGGCCATCTAGTTATGGGGATTTCACAGATTAACAGCCAAAATAGACAGTAAATATTACAATTAAATTCTCACTAGACCTTGTGAGTTTAAAGTCCCCACAGTGTAAGGAAAGTAACACTCACAGCGATCACAAACTCCTGCTTTCAAACTCCTGTTTTACAACTTTCTTTCAGTTGCCTCTCTTCCAAAGCAACACTACTAGCTAAAGTGGAAATATTATGTTTGACACCAACTAAGATACATTTTAAAATAATTTGGTGTACATTATCAATTTTACTTCTTTATTAGATATGATCACTTGAAGTTAGAGGTCAGGAGATAGAGGCTGCACTACTGACATATGCAGTCATGGAGGCCTTGTGTGGATTTAATCATTCAAAATCATAAATGTGTCAACACGTACATACATAACTGCCAGTAGTTAAGCTAGGCTGAATAACTAATATTTTAAATAAGTGTCCAATAGCTCACTGTCCAGGAGTGTACATCTCCAAGCAATATTCTCGGGTCGATTGTAAAGGAGAGCAGAGACCATGAATATTCAGGAGATGCTTTGACACTTTATAGAGATTCCTAACATTACTACTTAAAGATACGCACTACCTGGTATGAAACTTATTACCAATAGGGACACACTCCCTTATCCCCACCAGTATCTTCCAGCTCCTTTAGATCGCTCTCTTGATCAAGAAATCATCAAAGCATGCTTTTAGGACCTAAAGGGTTACAACTTTTAATACCAAAAATATATAGAAAAATAAGGAGGAATTTGACCTCATCAGAAAGCTAACAACACATTTTCTTTATAGCTAATGTCTCTTCATAAAGGATGTTTTTAGCTTGGACCCATAGAATAAGACACACATTATTGATATAATGTACTATTTCTTACACAACAACTTCTGGGACCTCGCCATCAGCACCTTGTTGTTGTAAAACAATGAATCAAGTAGGAGGAGATACGATCCCGCACCACTCAAGTATGCATTTTGACAGTATTGGCAGTAAGAGGCTAAATCCACATACCCATGCTCAGTAGAAAAGAACAGAGAGTCCAAAATTCCAAATGAAGAAATGAAGCCACGGCACCGGGTAAGTTCTTCTTTATTGCAGCATAGCAGGTCAGTGTGGGAGCTGGACCAGAACGCCTATGAGCACTGGTTTCGCGTGCAAACACGCTTTGTCAAGGTATGCTGAGAGTAGACGGAGCCTACTCCCTTTAGCCAATCAAAATAGCTTAGTGAAAAATACATTCATTAACATTTAAAACACAATACACAGTAGAAATTATTGCACATAGTGATACACAATAGTGATACATAGAACAAACATTACTTTTACTAAAACAAACTCAATATTAGCTACCCTTACTCAGAGTAAAGAAGAAAGATCATTCCGATCATTCAGACCAAGAACACCCGTTGCTCCGGTCCGTATGATCCATTTTGCTTCTGCCTGTAGAAGTTTTGTGTGCCGGTCCAGACCTCCGTCTGTATACATTATTCTCTGGAGACCAATAAATCTGAATTCATTTCTGTTTCCATTATGTATTTCTCTAATATGAGAGATAAGGTGAGGGCAACCCTTTCCTGTCCTGATTGAGGCTAGATGTTCACAAAACCTGTGGAACAAAGGGCGAATAGTTTTGCCAATGTAGAAAAAATGGCACGGGCAGATCACCGCATACACAACAAAATCTGAACAGCATGTAATGAAATCAGATATAAAATGATTACTGCAACCCAATTGGATAGAACCAGAGTCAATAAACTGTTTACAAAAGAACCATATTTACATTTAAAATTGCCTTTCGGGAGGCTCTGTTGGATCCAATTTGAGCGATTTTGAGGGACACGACTTTTTATTAGTTTGTCCCTGAGATTACGTGTTCTACGGAACGAGATTAATGGTGGTTCTGCAGTGAGGGTTCGTAGGTCAGTATCAGCTTGTACAATATGCCAATTTTTTCTTATGGTCTGTCTGATGGTATTGGCCATAGGGCTATATTCAAACGAAAAAACGGCTCAGGTCAATGTACCTTAGTTGCCATTTCCAAGCCCGAAAATTAGTTCTTCCCTATTTTTAGAGCTTGCCCTAGAAAACGCATCCTGTATAAGATGTTCAGTATAACCTCTGTCTCTCAGCCTTTTCTACAATTCACTTGACTGTTGTACAAAGTTAGAGTGTTCTGAATTGTTACATCGGAGGTGGAGAAATTGACTATATGGTAAAGATTTTGAAACATGAACGGGGTGAAAACTATTGAAATATGATATGATTATCCCATCCCTGTTTTGGGGATACAATAATAACACTGGTCCTATCTATCAAATATGCACTACCTGGTATGAAACTTATTACCAATAGGCAGACACTCCCTCATCCCCACCAGTATCTTCCAGCTCCTGTCTTGATCAAGAAATCATCAAAGCATGCTTTTAGGACCGAAAGGGTTACAACTTTTAATACCAAAAATGTATAGAAGAATAAGGAGGAATGTGACCTCATCAGAAAGCTAACAACACATTTTCTTTATAGCTAATGTCTCATCATAAAGGACGTTTCTAGCTTGGACCCATAGAATAAGACACACATTATTGATATAATGTACTATTTCTTACACAACAACTGCTGAGACCTTGCCATCAACACCTTGTTGTTGTAAAATAATAAATGTTTATAAACAACATGGTATTGTGTTAGTTACTGTAAACTAGCTAAATATGAGAAAATATTTGAAAAGATCCACTCAACATGGATGCCTTTATGCTATCACAAACAAGACTTAACAATATACAATGCTCAGCCTTGATATTGATGGTGTGTGTCATGAAAGGGGGGCAGCAGGGAGTTAGTGAACCCTAACTGTGCCTAAAACCACTGTCCCCTCCAATTGCCCATATACCCTAAGCAAGGGATCGACAACCACAAAGACAGTTCCTATACTGCACTAAAGTGCATGGGCATCAATACAAACAAAACAGACGAAAGACTACATGTCCGGGAACAAGTCAGGAACAAAAGAGGTTAATGCAAAAACCAACAAACAGGACTACGTTCGAAATACATTACAGGAATAATACAAAGCAACAAACTGATATATCAAGACTGGATATAGCATACTAACATACAGTTCAGAAACCGGGATCAAGATTAAAGGCAGATATGATAATATGAACAACACTAGATATGAGGATAAGTATACAGCAGACAAAACCAGGTGCTGGAGGTGCAGGTGATAAACAGGTTAACTGAATATCAGAACACTAAACAGGTCAAGAAAGCAAGAGCACTGTTCACACTGGACTCAGAACAAGAAACACACTTGACACCCCACTCAATAAAAAGAGTGGACAGCAATAACAAATTTTCCAATCCCCTTCTGGGAGGAGATCCTCCCTTCCGGGGAACAATACCCTGTCTGTAACCCAATTAAAATATAACTTTTATTCTTATTACTCAAAAGGTCTATCTGTGATTGTGAAACTTATATATATTTAAAATTATCAGGAGAGGCAGTGTGTCTTCTTGTGTATGCCCACTTAGTGGTGCTATAGTGCTGGTGTAGGAGTTATCTTGTTTCTCACTGTGTGTTGTCCGTGTGTCACTCTGCCTTCACACAGTAACTCCGCACCCTTAATACACACTGTCTTCCTGTCTAAAAACTTTATAAATTGCTCTAACGTTTCGTTAGAAAACTAACTTCTTCAGAGAGCTGCCTAATATTGCCTTATTAGGCAGCTCTCTGAAGAAGTTAGTTTTCTAACAAAACGTTAGAGCAATTTATAAAGTTTTTAGACAGGAAGACAGTGTGTATTAAGGGTGCGGAGTTACTGTGTGACGGCAGAGTGACACACGGACCACACACAGTGAGAAACAAGATAACTCCTACACCAGCACTATAGCACCACTAAGTGGGCATACACAAGAAGACACACTGCCTCTCCTGATAATTTTAAATGTATATAAGTTTCACAATCACAGATAGACCTTTTAAGTAATAAGAATAAAAGTTATATTTTAATTGGGTTACAGACAGGGTATTGTTCCCCGGAAGGGAGGATCTCCTCCCAGAAGGAGATTGGAAAATTTACTATTGAACCCATAACCCAATGGGACCATTGGTGTTGGACAGCAATAACAACTCCAAATGGACTCCTTGCTAGCAGCACACTCAACAGTGTGGAATGTCTACCAGCCAAGGAGGAAACATAAATATAAATACATGAAACACGGGCACAGACTCCAATATACTTCTAGATAGACGGATTAGCACAAAGCAATGGATTCTATCCTAGGAGATCCAGGATCCAACAAGGTCAAACAGGACTGATACAAAGGCATAATGAAAACACAGACTTAGATTCACAAAACTCAGACAAAACAGAATACAATCTGAACATGGGTCTAAACAGGGAACACTAAATATATGCAATGCAAGAATACTAAAACCCGACAAAGGTACTAAAAAACATAGCAGGCTAAAATCCAGATATCAGTAACAGACAGGACAGATAACTATGATCAAACTCAGGTAACTCAGGTAATGTGCTCAGACAGACAAAGGTATACGTTGCCGTTTAAAGGATAGGGGAAGAGGACATGTATAAGGTGATATAAATAGTAATTTTAGGAATTTCTCTAATTCATAATTTCATGATGAATAGTCATAGAGGTTATCTCTCTCGTCACCACCAGCAGAAGTAAAAGGACAGGGCGCTTGGAGCCACCAGCCGTGTCCCCATGGTAGGTCCCCTTAAATACTAGTTCGCTAATTGCCTTAAATCATAGAATGGATTTTATACTTAAAGCATGCCTGTCATCAACAAACACAAAAAAAATAAAAAAAATAAAAACACTGTACCCATACTTGGTAATGGTCTTGATCATGGCCAGCCTTTTCTTTTCTCTTTTTTTTTTTCCACTGGCATAGGCATCTACTGTTCTCCTGAACTCTGTGGGCATTCCCTGGCAGTGATGATGCTTGACTTCACTGCTGTAAACTTCCAGTCTCTTAGTTGCCAGACTCACAGCAGCAGCCAATGATCAGCAGTCTCCTACCTACAGCTTTCCTCTCTGTTTACCTCGGGGGACTCTACACTGAAAGGATGGCAGTATAGAGGCTCAACTACACCCACAGCTAAGCCATACACTTACTCAGCTTTATGGCACACACAGCTCTGCCACACACACACTCAGCTCCACTGCACACGCAGCTCAATCATACACACACAGCTCATCTACAAACACTCATCTCTGTTGCACACACAGCTCAGCCATACACACACTGGCCATCATTTATTATTGCAAACCCAACATGTTTTGTCTGGTTGTGTGCCAGATTCTATAATTTACACCAATGCCCAGGAGATGGTGCTGGGGTATTATTAAGCAAAAAATCCAAACCCCACACCTGGAATAAATTCCGAATGGGGGTGCAAAACCCCTTTTATAGAACACCCTCCTTTTTAAAACTTCCCTTTTATTGGTTTACTTAAAAAAAACTGATGTTATCAATCTTGTGAGGGAAAAATAAACAATAGTTTAAAAACCCAGCAGTTGTTTCCACACACTTGTGATCATAAATAAGCCTCCAGCCGGAGGTCTGTATTTGCGATCTGTGCCTGCAGTGGTACAGGGCCACTAAATGAGGATGCTGCTGTTGTTTAAAACATATATAACCTATATATGTTTTAAACAACAGCAGCATCCTCATTTAGTGCCACTCAGCGCAACTACACACACTCATTTCTACTGCACACACAGCTCAACCATACATACACTGTGCAATGCTGCACACACACACACACACACACGGTGACGGTTCATTGCACCAACTATCTTTCCTCCACCATGTTTTCACTAGTTATTAAGAGAGGTTGCAGTTTG
Source organism: Hyla sarda (assembly GCF_029499605.1). Taxonomy (NCBI): domain Eukaryota; kingdom Metazoa; phylum Chordata; class Amphibia; order Anura; family Hylidae; genus Hyla; species Hyla sarda. Next base: position 124,874,983 of record NC_079197.1, read on the forward strand.
AAAGGCCAGGAGCATACAACACAGTGCTAAGCCCGCTCCCAAGTCCTGTGTTCCAACTGTGCAGAAGTGAACATAGAAACAGGCAGACAACAGCGATTTACATGGTATAGCAACACCTAATGGACAGTCCTTTAGAAAAAAGAATTCCCATAAAAAGGTAAATATTTTATGCGAACAAATTGTAAAGTTGCCTAATTTTATAAAACTCTATTGAAATATAAAAAGTAGTTTATGATGGCAGTGCCCATTCAATTATTCATTTTATATAAGGTAATGGGTTTTGTACTATAATATAATGAGTCTGGTTGGACCGTGTACCTAGGGTAATGTTTCCCAGACAGTGTGCCTCCAGTTGTTGCAAAACAGCAAAAGCCAAAGGCTGTCCGGGCATCCTGGGAGTTGTAGGTTTGCAACTGGTGGGTGAACTGATTGGGAACAAAAATGTGATTGCTCTCCAAGGTACTGCACATGATACCTGAAAACAGTACAGAAGTTGTTATTCATCATAATATTCTAGTAGTGCCAGTATTGGTCTTTTAAAGCGTACCTATTATATCACAGAAAAAAATAATGCTTACATATGTTACTCACTAGGTCATGCAAAAGTCTTTACATGTCTTTTTTTTATCTAGTGTCTAGCTTTTGTATTTGGCTCAAAAATCCCTCCATTCTGCTGCTCGCTCATTCTGACAGAAAGGGGCATTTCAGAAGCAACACTGAGCCCGCCCTCACTAATCTTGCATTCACTTCCACCATGAGTCTGCTGTGCTGCATCTCTTCATCCAATAACTGCAGGTTGCTCTGTAACCCCCTTGTCTCTGCTTCAGCTGGGACAGGATAATGTTCTGGATGGTATGGGGATCCCTGATAGTTTTTTTTATTAGCCATAATTTCTTCAACCTCTTTAGGAAACAGGGCATACACGTACGCCCTGCATCCCTGGGTCCTTAAGGACGCAGGGCGTACAGGTACACCTGTGGGAATTTCAGTCCCTGCCGCTAGCCGGTCGGGGACCGGACCAGGATGCCTGCTGAAATCTTTCAGCAGGCATCCCAACACATTGCTGAGGGCGGTCCTGAGATCTGCACCGATTCCGGGTCATACGGGTCTCTGGTGACCCGGTGACTAGTGTTGAGCGGCATAGGCCATATTCGAATTCGCGAATATATGGACGAATATTCGTCATATATTCGCGAATATTCGCATATTTGTTATATTCTCGTTTTATTTTCGCATATGCGAAGATTCACGCATGCGAAAATTAACATATGTGAATATTAGCATATACAAAGTGTTACGCCGAGCGCTCCGGGTCCCCGCTCCTCCCCGGAGCGCTCGCTTCACTCTCGCTGCCGCAGCGCTCCGGGCAGCTCCACTGACCCGGTGCGCTGCGATACCGTCTCCAGCCGGGATGCGATTCGCGATGCGGGTGGCGCCCGCTCGCGATGCGCATCCCGGCTCCCGTACCTGACTCGCTCTCCGTCTGTCCTGTCCCGGCGCGCGCGGCCCCGCTCCCTAGGGCGCGCGCGCGCCGGGTCTCTGCGATTTAAAGGGCCACTGCGCCGCTGATTGGCGCAGTGGTTCCAATTAGTGTGTTCACCTGTGCACTCCTTATTTATACCTCACTTCCCCTTCACTCCCTCGCCGGATCTTGTTGCCATTGTGCCAGTGAAAGCGTTTCCTTGTGTGTTCCTAGCCTGTGTTCCAGACCTCCTGCCGTTGCCCCTGACTACGATCCTTGCTGCCTGCCCCGACCTTCTGCTACGTCCGACCTTGCTTCTGTCTACTCCCTTGTACCGCGCCTATCTTCAGCAGCCAGAGAGGTTGAGCCGTTGCTAGTGGATACGACCTGGTCACTACCGCCGCAGCAAGACCATCCCGCTTTGCGGCGGGCTCTGGTGAAAACCAGTAGTGACTTAGAACCGGTCCACTAGCACGGTCCACGCCAATCCCTCTCTGGCACAGAGGATCCACCTCCTGCCAGCCGGCATCGTGACAGTAGATCCGGCCATGGATCCCGCTGAAGTTCCTCTGCCAGTTGTCGCCGACCTCACCACGGTGGTCGCCCAGCAGTCACAACAGATAGCGCAACAAGGCCACCAGCTGTCTCAACTAACCGTGATGCTACAGCAGCTACTACCACAGCTTCAGCAATCATCTCCTCCGCCAGCTCCTGCACCTCCTCCGCAGCGAGTGGCCGCTTCAGGCCTACGACTATCCTTGCCGGATAAATTTGATGGGGACTCTAAATTTTGCCGTGGCTTCCTTTCTCAATGTTCCCTGCACTTGGAGATGATGTCGGACCAGTTTCCCACTGAAAGGTCTAAGGTGGCTTTCGTAGTCAGCCTTCTGTCTGGAAAAGCTCTGTCGTGGGCTACACCGCTCTGGGACCGCAATGACCCCGTCACTGCCTCTGTACACTCCTTCTTCTCGGAAATTCGAAGTGTCTTTGAGGAACCTACCCGAGCCTCTTCTGCTGAGACTGCCCTGTTGAACCTGGTCCAGGGTAATTCTTCCGTTGGCGAGTACGCCGTACAATTCCGTACTCTTGCTTCAGAACTATCCTGGAATAATGAGGCCCTCTGCGCGACCTTTAAAAAAGGCCTATCCAGCAACATTAAAGATGTTCTGGCCGCACGAGAAATCCCTGCTAACCTACATGAACTCATTCATCTAGCCACTCGCATTGACATGCGTTTTTCCGAAAGGCGTCAGGAGCTCCGCCAGGATATGGACTTTGTTCGCACAAGGCGTTTTTTCTCCCCGGCTCCTCTCTCCTCTGGTCCCCTGCAATCCGTTCCTGTGCCTCCCGCTGTGGAGGCTATGCAGGTTGACCGGTCTCGCCTGACACCTCAAGAGAGGACACGACGCCGCATGGAGAATCTCTGCCTGTACTGTGCCGGTACCGAACACTTCCTGAAGGATTGTCCTATCCGTCCTCCCCGCCTGGAAAGACGTACGCTGACCCCGCACAAAGGTGAGACAGCCCTTGATGTCAACTCTGCTTCTCCGCGTCTTACTGTGCCTGTGCGGGTATCCGCCTCTACCTTCTCCTTCTCTACTATGGCCTTCTTGGATTCCGGATCTGCAGGAAATTTTATTTTGGCCTCTCTCACCAACAGGTTCAACATCCCGCTGACCAGTCTCGCCAGACCTCTCTACATCAATTGTGTTAATAATGAAAGATTGGACTGTACCATACGTTTCCGCACGGAGCCCCTCCTAATGTGCATCGGATCTCACCATGAAAAAATTGAGTTTTTGGTCCTCCCCAATTGCACTTCCGAAATTCTCCTTGGACTACCCTGGCTTCAACACCACTCCCCTACCCTGGATTGGTCCACTGGGGAGATCAAGAGTTGGGGCCCCTCTTGTTCTAAGGACTGTCTTAAACCGGTTCCCAGTACTCCCTGCCGTTACCCTGTGGTGCCTCCTGTAACCGGTCTCCCTAAGGCCTATATGGACTTTGCGGATGTTTTTTGCAAAAAACAAGCTGAGACTTTACCTCCTCACAGGCCTTATGACTGTCCCATTGACCTCCTCCCGGGTACTACTCCACCCCGGGGCAGAATTTATCCTCTCTCTGTCCCAGAGACTCTTGCTATGTCTGAGTATATCCAGGAAAATTTAAAGAAGGGCTTTATCCGCAAATCTTCCTCTCCTGCCGGAGCCGGATTTTTCTTTGTGTCCAAAAAAGATGGCTCTCTACGTCCTTGCATTGACTACCGCGGTCTTAATAAAATCACTGTAAAAAACCGCTACCCCCTACCTCTCATCTCTGAACTCTTTGATCGCCTCCAAGGTGCCCACATCTTTACCAAACTGGACTTAAGAGGTGCCTATAATCTCATTCGCATCAGAGAGGGGGATGAATGGAAAACGGCATTTAACACCAGAGATGGACACTTTGAGTATCTGGTCATGCCCTTTGGCCTGTGCAACGCCCCTGCCGTCTTCCAAGACTTTGTTAATGAAATCTTTCGTGATCTCTTATATTCCTGTGTTGTTGTATATCTGGACGATATCCTGATTTTTTCTGCCAACCTAGAAGAACACCGCCAGCATGTCCGCATGGTTCTTCAGAGACTTCGTGACAATCAACTGTATGCCAAAATGGAGAAATGTCTGTTTGAATGTCAATCTCTTCCTTTCCTAGGATACTTGGTCTCTGGCCAGGGACTACAAATGGATCCAGACAAACTCTCTGCCGTCTTAGATTGGCCACGCCCCTCCGGACTTCGTGCTATCCAACGTTTTTTGGGGTTCGCCAATTATTACAGACAATTCATTCCACATTTTTCCACCATTGTGGCTCCTATCGTGGCTTTAACCAAAAAGAATGCCAATCCTAAGTCATGGCCTCCTCAAGCGGAAGACGCCTTTAAACAGCTCAAGTCTGCCTTTTCTTCGGCTCCCGTGCTCTCCAGACCTGACCCATCTAAACCCTTCCTATTGGAGGTTGATGCCTCCTCTGTAGGAGCTGGAGCGGTCCTTCTACAGAAAAATTCTTCCGGGCATGCTGTTACTTGTGGTTTTTTTTCTAGGACCTTCTCTCCAGCTGAGAGGAACTACTCCATCGGGGACCGAGAGCTTCTAGCCATTAAATTAGCACTTGAGGAATGGAGGCATCTGTTGGAGGGATCAAGATTTCCAGTTATTATTTACACCGATCACAAGAACCTCTCCTATCTCCAGTCTGCCCAACGGCTGAATCCTCGCCAGGCCAGGTGGTCTCTGTTCTTTGCCCGATTTAATTTTGAAATTCACTTTCGGCCTGCCGATAAGAACATTAGGGCCGATGCTCTCTCTCGTTCCTCGGATGCCTCGGAAGTAGAGCTCTCTCCGCAACACATCATCCCCCCTGACTGCCTGATCTCCACTTCTCCAGCCTCCATCAGGCAAACTCCTCCAGGGAAGACCTTCGTTTCTCCACGCCAACGCCTCGGAATCCTCAAATGGGGTCACTCCTCCCATCTCGCAGGTCATGCGGGTATCAAGAAATCCGTGCAACTCATCTCTCGTTTCTATTGGTGGCCGACTCTGGAGACGGATGTTGTGGATTTTCTACGAGCCTGCACTGTTTGTGCCCGGGATAAGACTCCTCGCCAGAAGCCCGCTGGTCTTCTTCATCCTCTGCCTGTCCCCGAACAGCCTTGGTCTCTGATTGGTATGGACTTTATTACGGACTTACCCCCATCCCGTGGCAACACTGTGGTTTGGGTGGTCGTTGATCGATTCTCCAAGATGGCACATTTCATCCCTCTTCCTGGTCTTCCTTCAGCGCCTCAGTTGGCAAAACAATTTTTTGTACACATTTTTCGTCTTCACGGGTTGCCCACGCAGATCGTCTCGGATAGAGGCGTCCAATTCGTGTCAAAATTCTGGAGGGCTCTCTGTAAACAACTCAAGATTAAATTAAACTTTTCCTCTGCATATCATCCTCAATCCAATGGGCAAGTAGAAAGAATTAACCAGGTCCTGGGTGATTATTTACGCCATTTTGTTTCCTCCCGCCAGGATGACTGGGCAGATCTTCTACCATGGGCCGAATTTTCGTATAACTTCAGAGTCTCTGAATCCTCCTCCAAATCCCCATTTTTTGTGGTGTACGGCCGTCACCCTCTTTCCCCCCTCCCTACTCCCTTGCCCTCTGGTTTGCCCGCTGTGGATGAAATATCTCGTGATCTTTCCACCATATGGAAAGAGACCCAAAATTCTCTTTTACAGGCCTCATCACGCATGAAGAAGTTTGCTGATAGAAAAAGAAGAGCTCCCCCCATTTTTTCTCCTGGAGACAAGGTATGGCTCTCCGCTAAATATGTCCGCTTCCGTGTCCCTAGCTACAAATTGGGACCACGCTATCTTGGTCCTTTCAAAATCCTGTGCCAGATTAATCCTGTCTCTTACAAACTTCTTCTTCCTCCTTCTCTTCGAATTCCTAATGCCTTTCACGTTTCTCTTCTTAAACCACTTATCATCAACCGTTTCTCTCCTAAGTTTGTTTCTCCCACTCCTGTTTCCGGCTCCTCGGACATCTTCTCCGTTAAAGAGATACTGGCCTCCAAGAAGGTCAGAGGGAAAACCTTTTTCCTGGTCGATTGGGAGGGTTGTGGTCCTGAAGAGAGATCCTGGGAACCTGAGGACAATATCCTAGACAAAAGTCTGCTCCTCAGGTTCTCAGGCTCTAAGAAGAGGGGGAGACCCAAGGGGGGGGGGGGTACTGTTACGCCGAGCGCTCCGGGTCCCCGCTCCTCCCCGGAGCGCTCGCTTCACTCTCGCTGCCGCAGCGCTCCGGGCAGCTCCACTGACCCGGTGCGCTGCGATACCGTCTCCAGCCGGGATGCGATTCGCGATGCGGGTGGCGCCCGCTCGCGATGCGCATCCCGGCTCCCGTACCTGACTCGCTCTCCGTCTGTCCTGTCCCGGCGCGCGCGGCCCCGCTCCCTAGGGCGCGCGCGCGCGCCGGGTCTCTGCGATTTAAAGGGCCACTGCGCCGCTGATTGGCGCAGTGGTTCCAATTAGTGTGTTCACCTGTGCACTCCTTATTTATACCTCACTTCCCCTTCACTCCCTCGCCGGATCTTGTTGCCATTGTGCCAGTGAAAACGTTTCCTTGTGTGTTCCTAGCCTGTGTTCCAGACCTCCTGCCGTTGCCCCTGACTACGATCCTTGCTGCCTGCCCCGACCTTCTGCTACGTCCGACCTTGCTTCTGTCTACTCCCTTGTACCGCGCCTATCTTCAGCAGCCAGAGAGGTTGAGCCGTTGCTAGTGGATACGACCTGATCACTACCGCCGCAGCAAGACCATCCCGCTTTGCGGCGGGCTCTGGTGAAAACCAGTAGTGACTTAGAACCGGTCCACTAGCACGGTCCACGCCAATCCCTCTCTGGCACAGAGGATCCACCTCCTGCCAGCCGGCATCGTGACACAAAGCATGCGCGAAAATTCGCATATGTTAATTTTCGCATATGCGAATTTTCGCACGCCATTCTCACACAGTAGTATTACAGCCTTCTTTACACCACACAAGCTGGAAGCAGAGAGGGGTGATCACTGTGATGTGTACTGTGAAAAAAAAAAGGATATTCGTAATTACGAATATATAGCGCTATATTCGCGAAATTCGCGAATTCTCGAATATGCGATATTCGCGAATAATATTCGAATTGCGAATATTCGTGAGCAACACTACCGGTGACCTGGAAAATAAGGGGGAACAGGGGTGTACAAGAAACCCCCAATCCCCCCGAAGGGATAGGAGTGAGGTGGCAGGGGTACCACCCCTCCTATCCCTGCTATTAGTCGGTCAGAAGCGACCAACCAATAGCAGATCGGGGGCGGGTGGGGGGTTCAGGTTTCCCCGCTCTGCCCACCCACGGTAGTCAGGGTAGAGCGGGGGAACCATGATGTGAGCAGCGGTGGCGGTGAAGGTCCTTTATCTGGCAGCGTTCGGCGGTGGCGATCCTCCAGCTTGCGCAGCGTGCGGCGATCCTGCTGCAGGAGGTAAGTAGTTTCCTAGCGACTTCTGCAGGGCGACAGTTTGGAGACCACTAAGCAGTGGTCTCTAAACTGTAGCCCTCCAGATGTTGCAAAACTACAACTCCCAGCATGCCCAGAAAGTTTTTGGCTGTCTGGGCATGCTGGGATTTGTAGTTTTGCAATATCTGGAGGGCCACAGTTTAGAGATCACTGTGCGGTGGTCTCTGAACCGTGGCCCTCAAAACTTGCAAAATTACAACTCCCAGCATGCACGAACAGCAAAAAACTGTCTCGGCATGATGGGAGTTGTAGTTGTGTGCCTCCAGCTGTTGCATAACTACAACTCCCAGCATGCCCTTCAGCGATCAGTACATGCTGGGAGTTGTAGTTTTGTGACAGCTGGCGGCACACTGGTTGGAAAATACTGAGTTAGGTAACAGAACCTAACTCAAGGTTTTCCAACCAGTGCGCATCCAGCTGTTGCAAAAGTACAACTCCCAGCATGCACGGTCTGTCAGTACATGCTGGGAGTTGTAGTTTTGCAACAGCTGGAGGTTTGCCCCCCATGTGAATGTATAGGGTACATTCACACGGGCAGGTTTACAGTGAGTTTCCTGCTTCAAGTTTGAGCTGTGGCAAATTTTCCACTGCAGCTCAAACTCCTAGTGGGAAACTCACCGTAAACCCCCGCCCGTAACCCCCGCCTGTACCCTAAAAACACTACACTAACACAAAATAAAGGGTAAAACACTACATATACACCCCCTTACACTGTCCCCCCTCCCCCCTCCCCAATAAAAATGAAAAACATATTGTACAGCAGTGTTTCCAAAACAGAGCCTCCAGCTGTTGCAAAACAACAACTCCCAGCATTTCCGGACAGACATTGACTGTCCAGGCATGCTGGGAGATTAGCAGCAGCTGGAGGCACCCTGTTTGGGAATCACTGGCGTAGAATACTTTTGATAGAGGAGCCAATTGTAATTCTTGCATTCGAATCCACCCCTATACAAATCCCTAATTTAGGCCTCAAATGTGCATGGCACTTCAGGGCCCTGTCGTATTTCAAGGAAACAGTTTAGGGCCACCTATGAGGTATTTCTGTACTCGGGAGCAATTGCTTTACAAATTTTGGGGGGGCTTTTACTCCTTTTACCGCATATGAAAAGGAAAAGTTGGGGTCCACACCAGCCTGTTAGTGTAAAAAAAGAAAAAAAAATGACACTAACATGCTGGTGTTGCCCCATACTTCATTCATTTTCACAAAAGATAAAAGGAAAAAATAAAAAAACACAAAATTTGTAACGCAATTTCTCCTGGGTATGGAAATACCCCATATGTGGGTGTAAAATGATCTGCGGAGGCACAACAAGGCTCAGGAGTGAGAGCGCACTATGTACATGTGAGGCCTAAATTGGTGATTTGCACAGGGGTGATTAATACCCCTTAAAAATTAATACCCACGTTTGACCCCATTTTGGAAACTACACCCCTCACAGAATGTAACAAGGGGTATAGTGAGCCTTAACACCCCACAGGTGTTTGACGAATTTTCGTTAAAGTTGGATGGGAAAATGAAAAAAAAAATTCACTAAAATGCTGGTGTTACCCTAAATATTTCATTTTCACAAGGGAAAATAGGAAAAAAAGCCCCCCTAAATTTGTAGTACCATTTCTTCTGAGTATGGAAATACCCCATAGGTGGATTTAAAGAGCTCTGTGGATGCACTACAATTCTCAAAAGAGAAGGAGCGCCATTGGGCTTTTTGAGAGAAAATGTGTCCGGAATTGAAGGCCACATGTGTTTACAAAGTGCCCATAGTGCCAGAACAATGGAACCTCCCACATGTGACCCCAGTTTGGAAACTACACCCCTCACTTAATGCATTTATGCCCCACAGGTATCTGACAGATTTGAAAAAATGTATTTTTTATTTGCACAGCCCACTGTCCCAATCGCCAGTGGGGTGTAAATGCTCACTGCACCGCTTATAAAATTCTGAGAGGAGTGCAGTTTCCAAAATGGGGTCACATTTGGAGGGGGGTCCACTGTTCTGGCACCATGGGGGGCTTTGTAAATGCACATGGCCCCCGATTCTATTCCAAATAAATTCTCTCTCTCTCTCTCTCTCTCTCTCCAAAAGCTCAATGGCACTCCTCCTCTTGTGAGCATTGTAGTGCAGAGCACTTGACGTCCACACATGGGGTATTTCCATACTCATAAGAAATGGGGTTACGAATTTTGGGGGGCATTTTCTTCTATTACCCTTTGTAAAAATATAAAATTCGGGGAAAAGCCATCATTTTAGTGAAAAAAATGTTTCATTTACACATCCGAATTTAACGAAAAGTCGTCAAACACCTGTGGTGTGTTAAGGCTCACTGTACCCCTTGTTATGTTCCTTGTGGGGTGTAGTTTACAAAATAGTATGCCATGTGTTTTTTTTTTTTTTTTTTGCGGTTCTGGCACCATAGGGGCTTCCTAAATGTGACATGCCCCCAAAAACCATTTTAGCAAAATTCACTCTCCAAAATCCCATTGTAGCTCCTTCCCTTCTGAGCCCTCTAGTGCACCCAAAGAACACTTTACATCCACATATTAGGTATTTCCTTACACTAGAGAAATGGAGTTACACATTTTGGGGGGATTTCTCTCCTTTTACCCTTTGTAAAAATTCAAAAAATGGCTCTAGAAGAACATGCGAGTGTAAAAAATGAAGATTTTGAATTCTCTCCTTCACTTCACTCCTGGTATTCCTGTGAAACACCTAAAGGGTTAATAAACTTTATGAATGTCATTTTGAATAGTTTTGATACTGGGGTATTGCTAACATGAAAGCCCCTCAAATCCACTTCAAACTGAACTGGTCCCTGAAAAATCCCTGATTTAGAAATTCTCATGAAAAATTGGAAAATTGCTGCTATACTTTGAAGCCCTCGCATGTGTTCAAAAAGTAAAAACATGTCAACTTTATGATGCCAACATAAAATAGACATATTGTATTTGTGAATTAATATGTAATTTATTTGAAATATCCATTTTCCTTATAAGCAGAGTTTCAAAGTTAGAAAAATGCTAAATTTGGATTTATTTAGATTTTTCACCAAGAAAGGATACACGTAACAACAACAATTTATCACTAAGTTAATGTAGAATATGTAACGAAAAAACTCTCTCGAAATCAGAATAAAAGGTAAAAGCATCCCAGAGTTATTAATATATAAAGTGACAGTGGTCATATTGGCAAAAAAGGGTTGCGTCTTTAAGGTGAAAATGAACTGCGCCCTTAAGGGGTTAATTAAGATCATTTCTTTATGAAGTATATTAGAAAGGTTAATGTTTTGCCAAGATGTACAACATATAAAAAGTTTTGGATTCTAATAGTGGCCATTTAAAGGGGTATTCCAGGAAAAAACTGTCTCCAGAAAGTTAAACATATTTGTAAATTACTTCAATTAAAAAATCTTAATCCTTTCAATAATTATCAGCTGTTGAAGTTGAGTTGTTGTTTTCTGTCTGGCAGCAGTGCTCTTTGCTGATATCTCTGCTTGTCTCGGGAACTGCACAGAGTAGAAGAGGTTTGCTATGGGGATTTGCTTCTAAACTGGGTGGTTCCCGAGACACATGTCATCAGAGAGCACTTAGACAGAAAAGAACAACTCAACTTCATCAGCTCATAAGTACTGAATGGATTAATATTTTTTAATAGAAGTAATTTACAAATCTGTTTAACTTTCGGGAGCCAGTTGATATATAAAAAAAAAAGTTTTTTCCTGGATAACCCCTTTAACTTGTCAGCCTAGAAGTGAGATATTAAAAATAGTTGTTATTTTCTTAAAGGAGCTATCCAGGTAACTAAATGTATCCCCCATCCTGTGAATAGGGAATAAGTGTCCGATCACCCAGTGTCCCAAACAATGATTTGATGAGTGAGCCGTCACTCCCGCTTGTCTCAGAAGGTGGTGGCCAGAGCTTGTCAAAAAAAGGTAAGTGACGGAACCTCGTACAGGGGATTGCAGAAGGTCTCAAGGGTCACCCCCCCCCCCCCCAAGATCACACACATAATTCCTATTTATAGGACAGGGGATAAGTTTTAGTTACCTGAAGTACCCTTTTATTGTACTCTACACATTAAATAATAAGAGCTAAAAACCATCTTTCTCCGCTTTGTAAACAGTTTGTTAATATTTTTCACACGTTGTTGCCGAAGAGGATGTATTCAGATTTATAGGGAATCTGTCAGCCACACAAATGAGAAAAAATATTTGCAATTTATAGCAGAAAAATAATATTTAGTTTATGCATACATATTATCAATCACATTGTAAGAATGTGATTAAAAAAATGGCAAAATGTAGAGTTTTCAGTCGTTTCTCCACATGCAAATCTGTATTCAGAATAGAAATTGGTTTCCCTGTAGAGTTGAGGCAGGTTATACGTGCAAAATTCATTTTCTGTTAATCTATAGATGTGCAAAGTACTCTTCAAGAAATGATGTAAAGAAGTGTATTTGTATTGATATTGTTTCCTATAGCTGGACACCTGGGTTTGTGTTGATAGTGAAAGAGGCGAGAGGTGTCTCATTTTGAACACAGACTGCAGTGACACAGCCGGCATTTCATCTAAGTCCCTTTCATGGGAAAATATGGCTCAAACACAAGCGAAATCTACATAAAAGACAATTTATAAAGAGTCTAATATGAGGCTAGTAAAGCTGGGTGCATGTTTCTTCATACACGCTGTACATGCAAATGTCAGCGTTTCATACTGTGGCCCATTTAGGCTAATCTAATCATTCATAGTCACAGAAGTAGTTCATCTGTAAAAGGTTTATTTCTTCTTCCCCTCAAAGATGACTTGAACCTTTTATCCAGTATTTTAACTCTTTAAAAATGTTTTAAATTTAAAGTAATAATAACTATAATCTTTAAAATGTAAATTTTTTTATACATTTTGATCAGCCATGACATTGCTTAGGCTTGGTTCACATGGCCGATGTCCCTGTTCCCATTTTCTCCTGTCAATGCTTCCTAAACGGACCATACTACTAATGGATGCAAACTGAAGCAAACGGATGCCATTTAGTGGCATCCTTTTGCATCAGTTTTTCATCCGTTAGTATGAAAATTCAGCCGCCTACTACATGATGGGAGTAGTAGTTCCCCCGGCTGCGGGAGTCTGGGGGCAGCTGGGGAGACTACTGTAGTGCTTGTACTACTACCCCCATCGTGGAAGAGTATGTTCCATGTTGGTAGTACAGGGGCTGAGGGATTGATCACACCTGGTCTCACTTCTGAGACCCAATCCGATCAAAAGCCCTTCCCTAATAAAAGTAAGAATCACCACCCTTTTCCCATTAAAAAAAAAAAACTGTGTAAATAAAAAAAATAAAAACATATGTGGTATCACCGCATGCGGAAATGTCAGAACTATAAAAATATATCATTAATTAAACGCATAGTCAATGGCGTATGCGCAAAAAAAATCCAAATTTCAAAGTAGCGTATTTTTGGTCACTTTTTATATAATGAAAACATTATTAAAAAGCGATCAAAAAGTCTGATCAATATAAAAATGGTACCGCAAAAAATCTTCAGATCACGGCGCAAAAAATGAGCCCTCATACCACCCCATATGTGGAAAAATAAAAAGTTATAGGGGTCAAAAGATGACAATATTAAATGTATTTTTTTCGTGCATGTAGTGAGGATTTTTTCCAGAAGTACGACAAAATCAAACCTATATAAGTAGGGTATCATTTTTATCATATGGACCTACAGAATAAAGAAAAGGTGTCATTTTTACCGAAAAATGCACTGCACAGAAACGGAAGACCCCAAAACGGCAAATTTGTTGCACAATGAATTTTTTTCCGTTTTCCCGTGGACTTTTTGGGTAAAATGACTAATGTCACAGCAAAGTAGAATTGGTTGCGCAAAACATAAGCCATGATATGGAATTTTAGGCGCAAAATTTAAAGGGTTATGAATTTTTTAAAGGTAAGGAGGAAAAAACGAAAGTGTAAAAACGGAAAAACCCTGAGTCCTTAAGGGGTTAAACAAACAGTGTTCAGACAATGAGAGTTGTTTCCTATCTCACAGGAACAACCAGGACTCCTAGAGCTGGCCTTCCCACTAAACCGGGTAATGGGAGAGAAGGATCTTGGTAAGAGAGGTGACCAAGAACCCAATAGTCACTCTGGTTGAGCTCCAAAGACCCTGTGTGCAGATGGGACATTTTTCAGGAGGTCAGCCATCACTGCAGCAATCCATCAATCTGGGCTTCATGGTAAAGTGGCCATAAGGAAGCCTCTCCTCATGAATATATCATGAAATACACTTGGAGTTTGCATAAAAGCCTCTTAATGACCTTCAGATAAGATTTGTAAAGATCTTTAAGAGGATCTTCTGAGAAGAATCTAAACCAACAACAGTAACCACTGCAAGAAGCGCACACCAATATGAAAAAATAGTATACTTTATTGATTATATCATAGCATATGAAAAAGAGCAAAGGCTAAAATCAGTTAAAAAACTCTAGAGCACACAACATGGGAGAGGGACCATGAACTCCCCCTCCACACTATCCCGTCTGCAATGTACAAATAATACATAAACAATTTTGACTGTGGAAACAATAGACATAAGACAATCACTAAATAAATACTCAGTGGCTTCCTTAGTAACAATACACAATGTGCATAAGAAATGACAATGATAGATAAGGTATAAGCCACAACAAACCACAGACAGACAGTCACTATGTTGATACCAGACGGGATGCCAAAGCCCCACGCGTTCTGTCACACTGTGACTTCCTCAGGGGTGTTGTGAATAACTGCCATGCACCTCTTTTTATATGCCTATTGATAACAACATACCTTGCAGGTGTACATCAGATTCTTCCATTTGCCGACCTGAGTAGCTGGCGTTGACTTCAGTCCCTGATGGGACAATTTTTCAGAAGGTCAGCCATCACTGCAGCAATCCATCAATCTGGACTTCATGGTAAAGTGGCCATAAGGAAGCCTCTCCTCATGAATATATCATGAAATACACTTGGAGTTTGCATAAAAGCCTCTTAATGACCTTCAGAGAAGATTTTTAAAGATCTTTAAGAGGATCTTCTGAGATGAATGGCAGAAAATCCCCAAATCCAGGTGTACAAACATTGTGATATCATTCCCAAGACGACTGGACTATGTAATTGCTGCACAAGGGGTTTATATTGTGAATAAAGGGTCTGAATACTTATGTCTATGTAAAATGTTAGCCTTTCCTATTCAATAACTTAGCAATGATTTGTAACTTTCTGTTTTTTACTTTGTCATTATGGGGTACTGAGTGCAAAACAGAAAAATGACAAAAAAGTTAATTCAAAACAATGAATGCTTATAGTTACTTAAATGATGTAAGAATAAAACAGCCTGTTACTATTAGAAAAAACAAACATGACATGCAACAATGTTTAGAACGGTGGTTCATATGAAAGTATGTGGTGTCCCGGTACCGGATTGCATCCGTTACCTTGTGGTGAGGTCCCCAAAGTCAGAGTCCCTAGCTGCCAGTGGGGTCCTCATCTATAGTTAGCCCCTTGTCACCCCTTTAATAGTTAAAAGTTATTCCAATTCAAAGTGTAAATATGTAAGTAAAGTGTACTTACCTTGTTGTAGTGTCGCAGGACCTGCGGGTCACGTGATGCATTCCAAAACTCTATGGTTTATGGTTCAAGGACCTTTGGAGGAAGGTCACCATGCATTGTAACGGTGAGTGACAGCTGACTCGGACCAATCCAAAACGGCCCTGCCCCTGCCCATATAAGGGAGCGGCGGCCATTAATCTCTTCTCTTTCCTCGTGGGCTGCTGATAGAGGAGGATCTGCGCAGCTGTCGTCAGCAGTGACTAGGCCCAAGCCTTGCGGCAACGGCCAACTTACAAAACTGTGAGTTATCTAATTTACCTGTTAAGTCTGCAAGATCACCGGACCTAAACACACCCCTAAATCCGGATGGATCTCTGCATCAATCCTAATTCTACTAGTCCTTTGGATAAGTCAATGATAAGTCAATGGTCCGCGGCATCTGTCAATCACTGCCGTATTACATGGAGACTGTATTGCTAAGACTGTTGCTGTTAATTGGATGTACCGCAAGTACCTCAGTAAAGTTTATACAAGTTTATACATCCCTATTGTGGACCTTCATTCATTTAAGCACGCACCTATCGTTTCAGGGAAGTGTGGCGATAGGCCGAAGATTTACCTCAGCGTATTAACCCTCACCCTGGCGTCACGAGTGACAGAGGTTAAATTAACCCCTCATATACCGAAGCAACACCCCAACTACACTACACCCCCAAGTCCCTACCACATCAACATGAATGCTGGAACCCAAAGTTTCCCTGATAAATTTGTTGGATCTTGTTGTTAGAAATTCTAGACAGTATTGTCTAACTTCATACCTCTTTTTAGTAGGCATTATTTTACATCATTAGTTTGTGTAAAAATTTTGCACACATGTTTTGTCAGGTCATGCGCCAAATTCTGGCGCATTGTGCCAGAAATTCTGTTTGCGCCAGAATTTAAAAAAAAACATTACTAACTCTCCATTTTACTGTGAAAACCCAAAAAAAGGGTGTGACAGTCTGGAAAAGTGGGCGTGGTCATAAAAAGGGGCGTGTTCCAGACATTTTCACAAAACCCAACATATTTACTAAGGTTTCCAGAGAATATGTGATGGATTTGAGCTGAGGAAAACCCTACAGATAAGAGCATGTGTAAAAAAAAAAGCGAAATGTAGGGAAAACTTAGTAAATACTGTGTAAAAAAAATTGTAGGGAATTAAAACCCACAAAGAAAACTCTACTCCACTCTTAGTAAATCTGGGCCATTTTCACTTTTTAAGCCACACCCCTTTCATAATCATCCACATCCACTTGTCGTCAAAGCCACCCCTTTGTCTAGTCAGACACAAAGAGTGTCTAATAAAAAGCAAACATCCTACCTACAGACAGAATTACCCTGCTACAACGGCACCACTTTATTGGCAGCTTCTTCCATCTCCCCCCTTTGCCAGTCTGTGACTTAAAAAGTTCCATTTAGTTCATGTTAAATAGGTACTCCGGCGCTTAGACATCTTATCCCCTATCAAAAGGATAGGTGATAAGATGCCTGATCGCGGGGGTCCCGCCACTGGGGACCCCCGTGATCTTGCACGCAGCACCCCAGTTTAAATCAGTCCCCGGAGCATGTTCGCTCCGGGTCTGATTACCGGCGACCACGGGGCCGCCAGCGTGTGACATCACACCTCCACCCCGTGTGATGTCACGCTCCGCCCCCTCCGATAGGCTTGCATTGAGCGGCGGAGCGTGACGTCACATAGGGGCGGAGGCGTGATGTCACACGCTGGCGGCCCCGTGGTCGCCGGTAATCAGACCCGGAGCGAACATGCTCATTGGACTGATTTTAACTGGGGTGCTGCGTGCAAGATCACGGGGGTCCCCAGCAGCGGGACCCCCACAATCAGGCATCTTATCCCCTATCCTTTGGATAGGGGATAAGATGTCTAAGCGCTGGAGTACCCCTTTAAGCTCTTGTCAATAGGCTGAATTTGATATTGCAATTTAGTCCTATTGAAATTAATTGTGAAATTCTGAACATGTTACTAACATTTCAGATGAAATGCAGAATGTTGGCAGTAAAATTAATGATACAGATTTGGTTTATAAGTAGCTACCGAACATAGATTGAGCCTCATCTCCTGTAGCAAGTTTCTTTGCCTTTGGCTACATTATGTTTCTGTTGAGATCTTGTTATTTTTTGTATGAGTGGGAGAACAAAGGACTACAATCCCCTTCTACTCATATTATCACCACAGAGGCAGCTGTAATTGGGTTCAGGTACGTCACTTAGATGCATGCCTGTTGTGCCATGAAGGCATAATTCACAGTGGATATGTTGTGTGTAAATTAGCTAGTTATGCTCGAATAAAGCTTAAATAATATATAAAGTAAAAAAAAAAACATAACACAATAAACATATTCCTAATGTCTCTTTATTGCCATTTGTAACATAAATATAGGTTATGAGCAGTTATAGCTTTACTATCCACAGTATAGGTGATAAATGATCTCAGCGGTGGTCATATTTGAATGGTTATTTATATTAGATATTTATATTAGATGGTGATATTTTGAGTCAGGTATTTTTAATTCATGACAATCAGGTGTAAGTGGGTGACCTGCTTTATTTAAAGAACAAATTGGAATACGCTACAAAACCATCTCTAAAGAGTTTGGACTCAATCCACAATCAGGCAGATTGTGTACAAATGGAGGAAATTCAAGACCATTATTACCCTCTCCAAAAATGGTCAACCAACAAAGATCATGCCAAGAGCAAGGTGTATAATAGTCTGTGAGATCAAAGGAACCCAAGGTAACCTCTAACAAACTATAAGTCTTTCTTACATTAGCTAATGTTAAAATACATGTGTCCACAAAGCTGCTGCTCTTCGAAAAGAACATTGCTGCCTGTCTGCAGTTTTCTACAGATCACCTGCAGAAGCCATAAGTCTATTGCAACAATGTTTTGCAGACAAATAAGATCTAAATAGAGCTTTTTTTGTTTCAATGAGAAGTGCCATGTTTGAAGTAAATGGAGTGGAAGCTGGAGATCGCACTGTCGAGAGGAAGCAGGTAAGTCCAGACATATGAATAACAGGTTACTTTATTATTATATAAAACATGCTGTGATTCCACACAGGGAGCGTTCCGTGTGATATTTTTTGTTATGTTTGAAGGAAAGCACCTCAAAACTGATGCTCAACAATGTTTTGTGGACAAATCAGACCAAAATAGAGCTTATGTTTGTAGTAAGGAAAGCACTGCATTCCATACCATCTGTGAAACACGGTGGTGGGAAGGTCATGGTTTAGGCCTGTTTGCTGCATCTGGGCCAGGACAGCTTGCTATTTCTCCAATGTGTATGTAGCATTTAAAGGGAAACTGTCATGAAATTATTATTTTTTAATTATATTTGTAATAACATATTAACAAATATGTTAATCCTATTTTATTTTTAAGTGTCAAAGTTCTCTTGTTTTTTTTTTATTAAATACTTCTACTGTGGGCCTCAATGTCTAAAAGCATCTGTGCTTGCATCACTGCAGAGAAGAGGATGGCAGAAGCAGCAGAGAGAGGGGAGCATGAAGGGGTAATTCTACTCTGTTCCTTCCAGCTTCCTGTTTGCAGCATCCGGAGTTGCTGGGAAAGCTGAAAGCAACAGAACGGGGGAAGTTACGCAATTTGCTGTTATATAATGTGGTATGCCTTGGGGGGTGTAGGGTAGTTGGGATGTTGTAGTAGATAAGGGGTTAATGTTAACCCTATAGTTCGTGACGCCAGGCTGAGGGCTATTATGCTGAGGTAATTCTCCGGCCTATCGCCACCCTTCCCAGAAACGACAGGTGCATGTAATAAAATGACTGAAGGTCCACAGGGTGCTTGAACTTGAACAAACTTTACTTAGGTGCTTGCAGTCCATCCAATGAACAATGACAGTCTCAGGCAAACAGTCTCTATATATCTCAATGACTGACAATTGTTGCGGACCTTGAATGATATTAAAAGTCTCTGAATTTAGGGTAATTATTGCAGATCTGTCCAGATTTAGGGGATAGATAAGGTCCGGTGATGCTGCAGAGTGCATGGGAATTGATACACTCAGAAATTAGAAGTTATCGGCCGTCGCCGCAAGGTTCAGGCCTAGACTCACTGATCTCAGCAGCACAGATGCTTCTTGCTTGCTTGCCCAGGAACAAGAGAGCGAGAACATGGCCGCCGCTCCCTTATATGGGCAGGGGGCGGGGCTAATCTGTTTGGTCCGAACATCCATCATTCACTGTTACACAGTGTGATGGGATTGACTACGTCACAGGGACCTCCAAAGGTCCTCAAGCAGAAATACCATAGAGTTCTCCTGACTACGTGACCCGCAGGTCCTGCTACGCTATGGGCAGGTAATTAACTATTTATTTACATTTATACAATCTTATACATCCGAATCCTAAGTGGTTACTGGACAATTACCAACTGGATGAGAGGTGACTAGGAATGAACTAGACAATTGGAACCCCGACGTCCTAGGGACTCTGGCTATGGGGACCCACAACAAAAGGTACCGGATAGGATACGGTACCGGGACACCACAATAATGTCTAACCCTCCAGTCACCTCCAAAACTGCACTCACTATTCTGCTGTTTTATAACGTATAATCCTCCAGTCACTATTCTGCTGTTTTATAACATCTTATCCTCCAGTCACCTCCAGAGCTGTAGTCACTATTCTGCTGTAATATAACATCTTATCCTCCAGTCACCTCCAGAGCAGTAGTCACTATTTTGCTGTTATATAACGTCTTACCCTCCAGTCACCTCCAAAACTGCACTCACTATTCTGCTGTTTAATAACGTATAATCCTCCAGTCACTATTCTGCTGTTTTATAACATCTTATTCTCCAGTCAACTCCAGAGCTGTAGTCACTATTCTGCTGTTATATAACATCTTATCCTCCAGTCACCTCCAGAGCTGTAGTCACTATTCTGCTGTTATATAACATCTTATCCTCCAGTCACCTCCAGAGCAGTAGTCACTATTCTGCTGTTATATAACGTCTTACCCTCCAGTCACCTCCAAAACAGCACTCACTATTCTGCTGTTTTATAACGTATTATCCTCCAGTCCCCCCCAGAGCTGTACTCACTATTCCACTGTTATAAACATAAGAAAGATGAAGTTACCTATCTGGATTTAGACAATGCTAATTTGGTTCCTATTGATGCACAATAATACTACTAATACCTGTAGAGGAACTAATACTATATGTACTAATGCCATAACTTACTAACCTGTGTGGATATACATATAACAGAACTAACAAACTAATTGCTTCTATGCATATGATTAATCAATAGAGTGAACATAAGTAGGTCTTGTATGGACATTTAGCACAAGAATATATGACTGTGATGTTCCTGAGCAAAGTGGATATAAATATACATGGTCCAGTGTCAATTAGCATTTTAAGATGGCTATAAAGATGGTGGACAGATTTCAATACTGATATGCAGGGGTCTCAAACTGGTGGCCCTCCAGATGGTGCAAAAATTCAACTCCCAGCATGCCTGGACATGCCCATTTGCTGCAGTTAACTGCTGTCGGGAATGCTGGGAGTTGAAGTTTTGCAACATCTGGAGGGCCACCAGTTTGAGACCACTGCTGATATGTATGTACATAGGGGGAGATTTATCAAAACCTGTCCAGAGGAAAAGTTGCTGAATTGCCCATAGCAACCAATCACTTTGCTTCGTTCATTTTTGAAATGTCCTGTGAAAAACGAAAGAAGCGATCTGATTGGTTGCTATGGGCAACTAATTTTTTTTACTCTGGACAGATTTTGATAAATGTCCCCCACAGTCTTTACTTTACTATATTTTTGATAATAGACATTTTAAATTGATTTTTTTTTTTAATTCAAAAATTGTTTTATTTTGAAGTATTTCAGAGATCAACATAAAATCTACAATGACAATGTATACAAGCATAGAAGCGTTAATACAATATAAACACTAGGGAACAACAGTGGGCGGAGCCTATCTAATAGGAACTCCACATAGAGTGATGAAACACTCTGAACATTAGAACAAGAGGGGAATGTAGCCCTAGGGAACATGGGCTATGGTACAGTTATCCAGAGAAAGTACAATAAGCAGGTAACAATCTTTCAAGTAACCTCGTCACTAAATCTGAGAGGACAGTGAGGACTAGATAGCCAAACTCCCCATTGTTTTCGGTACTTGGGGATGGTGTTGTGTGCAAATGCGAACGCTCTCTCGTAGGCACAGGTGAGATTGACCAAATTAATAACCTCACACAGGTGTGGTACTTGGTTTGACTTCCACTGTCTAGTGAGTAGTAGTAGTTTAGTGGACATGAAAAGTTGAGCAAGGGGCATCCTCACATCAGGGGAAAACGTATCTAGGTCAATCAGTAAGAGAGCCGTTTCAGGTTTCAGGGGGTGTTTGATCTGTGTCAGTCTGTGGGCCAGCAGCTCTATCCCCTTCCATAAGTGTGCAATTTTAGGACAGCTCCACAATAAATGGATAAGACTCCCTACCTCTCCACAATCTCTCCAACACAGATTAGAACAAGTCGGGTTCATCAAGTGTATTCTGGAGGGGGTAAAGTACCATCTGTAAATGGTCTTAGCGACCACCTCTTGGTGGTTAGTGGCTCTAAATAGGGTACGCATGTAGTTGAAGGTGCTTGTCCATTGGTCAATGGTAAATTCCCGGCCAATGTCTTTTTCCCATTTTTCCATATAGTGTTGTTTAGTTATGTTCTTTTTTTCATGTAACAGGTTGTAAAAAAAGGTGATACCTCTGTCTGCATGTGAGTCGCTGTTCAAGTATCTACGACAGCTAGTAGGCATTTTGTGTTCAGTTGCAAAACTATCTGTCACTAAGCTCCTAATTTGTAGAGATTTGTAGAATTCTTTGTGCGGCAGATGGTACGTGTCTCTTAAATAAGAAAAATTGACGTCGCCCACAGGACTGAGTAGGTCTTTGGCTGAATAAATGCCATGTGTTCCCCACAGTGTAAGGTCTAAGTCAGGGATGAGGAATTCTATATAGTCTAGGGGCAGGTCAGAGAGTGAACACGTGGAGTCCAGGGAGAATGTCTTGAGGGCATATTTCCACGCTCTGTCAGCAGACGTAAGTGCTGTGATATGCGATTTAGGTGGACTGAGGTTTCTTGTAAGTAGCAGTATGCGGGATTTTAGAGAACAGGGATAGGAATAGGTAGTCTCCATGTCAATCCACAATTTGTCTGGGTGAAGGGACCACCAGTGTTGTGCTTGGTCAAGTAAGCTTGAAATATAGTAGTCTTCCATTTGGGGGAGACCAAGGCCTCCGCCCAATCTGTGTGCAGTCATTATATGTTTAGGTACTCTGGGTTTTCTGGAGGCCCACACAAATTGGGACACTTGTCTCTGCAGGGAGCGAAAGTATGACTGTGGGATAGTTATGGGAATGGTGCGAAAAAGATACAGTATCTTCGGGAGAAGCATCATCTTAAATGCAGCTATACGCCCGAACCAAGATGGAATGATTTTAGAGTATGCTGTCATGGAAGTGGAAAGTAAGCTAGACATAGGTAAGAAGTTGGACTTGAATAGATGGGAAGTGGGGTTGGTAAGTTGTATACCTAGATAGGAGACATCGTGATCCTGCCAGTCTAAAGGGAATCTGGATTGGAGGGAAAGGAGCACATTGTTAGGTAGGTGGAAGGGTAGGAGCTGGGATTTAGAGGTATTCAATTTGTAGTAGGAGATAGAACTGAATTTAGCTATCACATCAAACAGGTTGGGTAGGGACGTTTCTACTTCAGTCAGGGACAGCAGGACATCGTCAGCAAATAAAGCTAATTTGTGTTCGTGGGAGCCTACTTGGATGCCTTTAATGCCTGGGTGCATTCGGATAGCTTGAGCTAAGGGTTCGATGGAGAGATTAAAAAGAAGGGGGGAGAAAGGGCAGCCCTGTCTCGTACCGTTCGACAGGGTGAACTGGTCAGATAATACACCATTGGTAAAGACACGAGCAGCAGGGTTGGAGTAAAGAGCCCTGATCGCCCCAATAATAGGTCCAGAGAAGCCAAATGCTTCAAGGGCTGAGAACGCGTACTGCCAGTTCACCCTGTCAAAGGCTTTTTCTGCGTCTAAGGTAAGGAATGCTGTGGGGAGTTTAAGGTGTTCCGAGTGTTGTAGCAAGGAGATTACCTTCCTGGTATTATCAGGGGCCTGTCTTCCGTAGGTAAACCCCACCTGATCTTTATGAAGTAGTTGGGGCATAAAAGGGCCAAGGCGAGTGGAGAGTATTTTGGCATATATTTTAACGTCGCTATTTAGTAATGATATGGGGCGAATATGGGCCGTATTGTTAGTCGATTTCCCAGGTTTGGGAATAGTGGTGATCAATGCCGATAACATTTCTTGTGGGAAGCTACCTGACTCCATGGCCCCGCCGAACACCCTCAGTAAGTGAGACACTAATATAGTGCTAAATTTAGAGTAGTATTCATTAGGCAGACCATCTGGGCCTGGCGCTTTGTTGTTCGGGAGCGAAGAAAGGATCTCCTGAGATGTGATCGGTCGGTTCAAGGAGTCTAGGGCTGTGTCTGAGAGTTTTGGTAGGTTTAAAGAGGTAAGGAAAGTAGAGATTTGAGGAGCTATAGGTTGGGGAACAGCGGGGTCTCTATTGAGGTTGTTCAGGGCATCATAATAGTCCCGAAAGGCATTTGCAATAGCTCTAGGTGCCAATTCCGTTTTACCAGTAAACGGGTGGACCATATGTGGGATCTTTTGTTTAATGTAGGCCGGTTTCAATTTTTTCGCCAGTAAGGCACTAGTTTTGTTATCTTGAGAGTAATATTTTAATCTAGTTTTTTTAAAGCTCTTCTCACACTGATAAAGCAGCAGCCTGCGCAGTTGTACCCTTTCTCTCATTAGTTCTGAGGCCGTCTCCGGTGAGGGTTTGCATTTTTGGATGGCTTCCAATGTGGCGATTCGTGCTAGTGCTTCATCAGTGTGCAGAGAACGCTGTTTTTTAAGATACGCCCCTAATTGTATGAATTTACCTCTTATGACCGCTTTGTGGGCAAGCCAAACTATGGGGGCCGTCACTTCTGGTGTGCAGTTTTGTTGGAAGTAATCAGATAGAGTGTTGGCGAGGGTTTGCGAGTGGTCAGAGTGGGCAATAATGTGTGTGTTTGCTCGCCATACAAAATCGCTGTGTGTCGGCATTTTGTCTGAAATAGTCATGAGAACAGGAGCGTGGTCGCTCCAAGTGATTTCCCCAATAGCTGTGGATTCAATTCTATCTATAAGCGATCTGCTGGTAAGTATCATGTCGATTCTGGAATATGTGTGGTATCTGGGGGAAAAGTAGGAGTAGTCGTGTTCCGAAGCGTGGTGCAGTCTCCACATATCGAAGAGATCAAGGTCTCTCAGAGTATCCGTCAGTGAGGGCCTTCGTCTGATTGTTGGATGAGAGGTGTCAAGG
Organism: Hyla sarda; assembly: GCF_029499605.1. NCBI lineage: Eukaryota > Metazoa > Chordata > Amphibia > Anura > Hylidae > Hyla > Hyla sarda. The sequence continues at coordinate 124,899,583 of NC_079197.1, forward strand.
TTGTGGTCAGAGATTGTGTTAAAATCGCCACATATCAGTAAGTTCCCCTGTTTGTGTTTGTTGATCACTTTCCATACTTTCCTAAAAAATCGAAGCTGGTGGGAGTTGGGAGCATTTAGGTTAGCAATCGTATAAGCAGTCCCATCAATGGAGCAGAGTAATATTAGGTATCTACTATTGGGGTCAACAATCTGTTCTGTGATGTGGAAATCTACATTGTCCCTTACTGCAATCAGGACGCCCCTCTTTTTGGACCGATATGTGGAGTAGAGTACATGTGGGAAACATCTATGGCGAATGGATGGGGTGTTAGTAGCTGAGAGGTGGGTCTCCTGTATACAGGCCACCGTCGCATGTCTGCGTTCTAGTTCCCTCCATAGGAGTTGCCTTTTAAATGGACTATTCAGGCCATTAACGTTGAGCGAAATAATGTTGATGCCCATATTGGAGCACCGGGCAGTGGAGGGGTCAGAGAGGGTTGCGGCAAGGTATGTTCAGAGTGCCGTAGTACCCCGGCTGGGAGCACCCAGTACCCGTGCAGGGGTGTCGCGCCACACCAGAATGTAGTGGAATGAGGATAGGAAACTGTGCTAAATGCTATGCCACCCCACACACACCACTCCAGACGAGGAGTTGCGGATTATGAGGGGGATTAAAAACCTGACTGGTGTCTCCTGACACCTAGACAGGGATGTCACACAACACCTTAGTGGTTAAACAGGATATGTAAATTCTGCTCAAAGTAGGGCGTATCTATGAGCTAGATATATTGCGCTAAGAAGGATTGCTGGAGGAGAGTTTAAAAACCTGACTGGCGTCTGTGACACCTAGACAGGGATGTCACACTGCAACAGATACTGTCCGGATATACAACCGAATAGACACTATAATAAATGTAAAGCTAGAAAGGAAAGAGAGAGGAGTAGGGAAAAGGCGTAATACAGTTCGCACCAGGTGGTACGTTACACACAGTTCTACCAAGTATCTGGAGTCTGCTTAAAACAGGGTACACCAATGGGTTAGATAAGATGTGCTAGTAAAGGTTACTGTAATTTCAGTTAAAAACCTGACTGGTGTCTTCTGACACCTAGACAGGGATGTCACACTGCGACAGAGACTGTCTAAGTAGAAATTGGAAACAAAAATCACAACAGGTGAGAAACTAGGGGGTTGAGAAGGAGAGAAAGAGAAAACATGCAATAAAGCTTGAACCAGGTGGTATGCTACATTCAGTAATACCAGCGCTAAGGGAAGCGTGGATATATTCAATAAACACATATAAAGGTCTGCTTTGCACCTTCAGTTAACCAGGGCTAGTAGCATCAATAGGTCTGGGCAGGTCAGAGTCTCTAGCTGGCGGGTCATCGGAAGGCGTGGAACGCTCACATGGATCTTCATTTGCGAGGAGGCCCCAGGCATGAAGAGCGTCCATTCCCTCATCCACTGAGGAGAAGACAAAGGTCCGGCCTTGACGTTGTAGTAGTATTTTAGTCGGGTATCTCCACCTGTAGGGCATATCAAGGTCACGGAGAAGTCCAGTCAGCTGACTAAAATCTCTTCTGGCCTGTAAAGTGGCGGCCGACAAGTCCGCATACATTTTAAGTCCATCATACGGGGCTGGGAGCTTGGGATGCTTCCTAGAAAACTGGAGCAGTTTATCTTTGGTCTGGAAGAATGTAAAACGTGCCAAAACGTCTCTGGGGACCTCCTCCGGTAGTGAGCGAGGCTTCTGCACCCTGTGAGCTCTGTCAATGCTGTAGAAGTAGGTTTCCATGTTAGGCAATAGGGTATGGGCTAGTTCCTGAATATAATGCATGAGCTGGGATGGCGCTATATCCTCAGGGATGCCCCTAAATTTCACATTATTGCGCCTATTTCTGTCTTCGGCATCCACTATTTTTGATTGTAAGGCCGCCACTTTGTCTTTCAAGTCATCATGTGAATCAGCCAACTCATTATGCGCTGCCACAAAGTTAGTCAGGCTAGTTTCAGTGTGAGCCATTTTGCAGTCCAGCTGGTGGATAGATGCCTGGACAGGTCTAAGCAGTTGGCTAAAGTCTTTGTGCAAGGTGCTGCGGAATGCCAGCAGCATATCCTTCAGGGTAGTGTCCGAGACCACTGAGTCTGAGGTGGGATAAGTGTTAAATAAGTCCGGTTCCGGCAGTGGAAGGGTGTCATCTGGGTTAGAGGGGACTAACAGGCCCTCCGGGGCCTGAATCCTGGGGCGTTGCTTGAGTGGGCTGATTTGAGGGGACACACAGGGTACATCTATATCCACCGGGCCTGGCAGGGCTCCGGCGGGGGCCGTGGGCTCTCTCGGAGCCGAGCTACGGGAGTCGTTAGGAGTGGACTCACCATATCGGCGGCGGGAAGACATCCCCAGGTCCCCTCCATGAGTCGGTAGGTCATAGTGTAATCTGCGAGGCTGTCCCTCTTCACTAGAGCCATTTCGGGAAGGGTTCCATGCAGCGCCGCCTCTCTGCGAGTTGGTTCTTTTAGAGGCTTCGCGCGTGTGAGGCTCCCGCACTGTGCGCTCCTCGGCGCCATCTTTGGTCTCGGATATCTTCTTGGAGCCGACCTGAAAAAACTGCTGCATTGGTTTGTAGCGCCCCGTTTTGGAGTTGCGTTTTCTGCCAAAGGTAGCCATTGTCGCCAGCTAGGTCCCCGTAGGGCTGGTTAGTCGCTAGCGGCAGTAAAAGCTGTAGATTCAGTGGTGCATAGCAGGAGCTCTTCCTCTACGCGGCCATTCCGTTCAGCGGCCAGACCACGCCCCTTAAATTGATTTATTAATAGTAAAGTTTTAACCTCAGTTTCGAATTCTGTGCCAAACATATATATATATATATATATATATATATATATGTATTTGTGTATATATATATATATATATATATATATATATATATATATATATGTGTATATATATTCACAATTTTTTAACACGGCTGTGACTTTGGACCAGTAAAGTGGGTAAGAGACTTTTGGTAGTCTGTACTTTACCATTCCTCAATCACCAACAAAATGGCTCTGCCTTGTGGAAATTAAAAAACTACAAATTCCCCTCCCTCCTCTCCTTTTGCACACAGACACAAGAGGAAGGTGTAGACGAGCAAGGACAGATTTTGCAGCAAGTCCCTTGCTTTCACCAGACTCCTCATGTTAGCTCCCTCTGCTGGTCAACAGTGGGAAATATGGAAAGTTATTTTTATATTTTTCATATGTTGTGACAAGTAAAACATTTAAAAAATATTTTCAAAAATATTTAAAAAATTTGAAAAATGTATTTAACCTCTAAAAATAAAATAAAAAACATTTGGCGACACATTCCCTTTAAAATGTGATGTGAATGCAACCTAAAAGGCCTTCTCCTCCAGTCATTATCAAAAAGCATGTAAAAATATGCAAAAATCTTCCATGTTTTAATGGGAGAGGCGTTAGGCATTGGGCATTAGCTCAGCTCCAAAAATATAGTTATTTTTAAAACATAGTAGAGGATAGATTTTTTTTCCAATCTATATCTAATGATCTCACTGTAAAAAGTTAAAATATAGCTGCAAGCAGCAATACAGGTGGCCAAGCTGCAGAGCTGGGGTATAGCAAACGATTGCCCACCCCCTATGGTGGAGAAGGTGATCATGAACATGTGTGCTTAATTTCATGTTGATCTGACCAGTATTTTGAGAGAAAACGATATGTGCAGAAAATTGCGCAATCCAATATGGCTGGAAGAACATTTGATCAATTCTGGTACAGAAAGTGATCACTAACATGTATACCAATTTTCACACTGTTCCAACCAGTATTTTCAGAGAAAATTATGTTTGCAGAATTTTGCGCAATCCAATATGGCTGCCAAATGATGTGATCAATCGATCTCGTAAAACCATTTCTGAGTTAGGATCTTACTATAGACCTTTGCAACTGCAACTGATTTTATGAATTTAAAAAACCTATGAAATAAAAAATGGCTGCCAACTTTGGTGACATTTGCAAATAATCCAGTTTTGGACATACATTGGCCCTCATTTACTATTGCAAACCCCACATGTTTTGTCGGGTTGTGCGCCAGATTCTGTCGTATTGCGCCATATTTTGCGCCAGAATTGAAAAAAACCCAACTAACTCTCCATTTTGCTAAGAAAATCCAAAAAAGGGGCGTGTCTGCTGGGGAAAGGGGCGGGTCTGCTGGGGAAAGGGGGCATGGTCTCTGAAAAAGGGGCACAAATACCCAACATATTTACTAAGGTTTCCACATAAAATGTGGTAGATTTGAGCTGAGGAAAACCCTACAGATCAGAACATGTGTAAAAAAAGCAAAGTGTAGGGAAAGTGGAAAATGTGGGGAAACCTTAGTAAATACCGTGGAAAATAAATTGTAGGGAATTAAAACCCACAAAGAAACCTACACAACACTCTTAGTAAATGAGGGCCATTGTACAGGAGATAGGCCTAGACATGTGTGCCAAATTGTGATTTGTTCTATATAATGGTTCAAGAGAAGATGTTTGAAAAATATTTTGCAATTCAAGATGGCGGACACACAATGTGATCAATAGACTAGTAATAAACATACATAAGTCTGCATTAATGTCTAACCATAAACAATATTTTACACTTCAGTAGCTTTAGCAGTTGCAGAGAAGCAGAGGTTTAAATTCTGAACAACAATTTGCCATAAAACAAAGATGGCTGCCTGATCATGTGACCTAAGACTTTTATGTAGGAAATAGATTAAGCACATAATAGCACTCTACCATTGTGCTAAGTTTCATAAGTTTTTCGTCAGCAGTGTGCATATTACAGATATTTAAAGGAGTATTCCAAGCCAACACTTTTTTTTATATATCAACTGGCTCCGGAAAGTTAAACAGATTTGTAAATTACTTCTATTAAAAAATCTTAATCCTTCCAGTAGTTATTAGCTTCTGCAGTTGAGTTGTTGTTTTCTGTCTAACTGCTCTCTGATGACTCACATCCCGGGAGCTGTGCAGTTCCTATGGGGATGTTCTCCCATCATGCACAGCTCCCAGGACGTGACATCATCATTGAGCAGTTAGACAGAAAACTTCAGAAGCTAATAACTATTGGAAGGATTAAGATTTTTTAATAGAAGTAATTTACAAATCTGTTTAACTTGCCGGAAAAAACTGGGACAGACGGCCGTGTGAACGCACCCTAACAGATAGTCTTCAGTTGGTAGAAGATTTATGATCTGTGTATTGGTCGGAGTCTGACTATAGGGTCACTTAGGTTCAAACTGCTATTTCATGTGTCTTGTTTAATGGCTAGAAACGTGTAAAAAAGATTTTATGATATGTTAAGAACTTTTAAAGATTTTTCCCTGTTACTTTTTATTAATTTTCATGTTTGTTTTTCATGTTCAAATTAGACAGGGCACAAAACTCAGATTATTAGAGGATCTTGTGATAATTAGAGATGATTGAAGTTACAGTGATTCGATTCGTCATGAACTTCTCAGCTCGGCGGTTGCTGACTTTATCCTGCATAAATTAGTTCAGCTTTCAGGTGCTCCCGTGGGCTGGAGACTTTCTCCTAGGACTGTATCCACCTTCTCCAGCCACCGGAGCACCTGAAAGCTGAACTCATTTATGTAGGATAAAGTCAGCAACTGCTGAGCTGAGAAGTTCGTGACAAATCGAATCACAGTAAGTTCGCACATTTCTAGTGATAATCATAATAAAAATATCTTGTATCTGTACTTTAACCTGTTGGAGGTGAAGGGCGTACAGGTAAGTCATTGTGTCCCGGGAAGGAACCTGTAAGCCCTTGGTATTTCTGATCACCGCTGCTCGCCGGGCAGTGATTGGAACGGGATGACTGTTGATATATATCAGCAGGCATCCAGTGGCAGTGGCAATTCTGATCGGTTAATCACAGCATTTCACTGTTCAGTAATCTCCAAACTGTGACCTTCCAAATCTTGCAAAACTACAACTCCCAGCATGCCCAGACAGCTGTTTGCTGTCTGCTCATGCTGAGATTATTAGTTTTGCAAGATCTGAAGGGTCACAGTTTAAAGATCACAGTGCAGTGGTCTCTAAATGGTGGCCCTCAAGATTGTGCATAACTGTGCATGCACGGACAACCACAGGGCATGCTGGGAGTGGTATTTGTGTGCCTCCAGCTGTGGCATAACTACAATTCCGAGCATGCCCTTCTGCTGTCAGTGCATGCTGAGAGTTGCAGAATTGCAAAAGCTGGAGGTGTGCAGTAGAGCTGGGCGGTATGACCAAAAATGTGTATCACAGTATTTTTGTAAATTATGGCGGTTCCACTGTATTTACCCCCCACCCCACACCCTTCATCGTGTGATGGGCGCTGCTTCCCCCCCCCCCCCCTCCCCCTGGTTTATCAGCCAGCTGCTGCACTGTCCCCCACATCGGGGAACTAATCATATGTCACCCGCGAGAGCTGCTTCTCTCCCCCCCTTCCAAATAATTATCAGCCACTGCGCTGTACTGTACTATCCTGTGCCCGGGCTGCAAAAATATTAAAAAACAAACTTTAACTCACCTTCCTACTTTCCCCCGTTGCTCCGGAACCGGCCTCATGGTCCTCCGCTGCTCTTGATGCTTCCTGGGGATGGGACTGTCAAAGAGCCGTCAGCCTATCACCGGCCGCAGCAATGTCCCACCTTGGCTGGTGATAGGCTGAGCGCACTGTCATGTAAGGAGCCGGCTGGCCGTAGGAAGAAGGTGAGTTAAAGGGGTACTCCGGTGAAAACCTTTTTCTTTTAAATCAACTGGTGGCAGAAAGATAAACATATTTGTAAATTACTTCTATTAAAAAATCCTAATCCTTCCAGTAGTTATTAGCTGCTGAATGCTACAGAGGAAATTCCTTTCTTTTTGGAACACTGATGACATCACGAACACAGTGCTCTCTGCTGATATCTCTGTCCATTTTAGCAACCATGCATAGCAGATGTATGCTGAGGGCAGCATGGTGGCTCAGTGGTAAGCACTGCTGCCTTGCAATGCTGAGGACTTGGGTTCAAATCCCACAATCAATAAAGAGTTATTATTATTATAATAACGTCAGCAGAGAGAACTGTGGTCGTGATATCATCAGAGAGCATTCCAAAAAGAAAAGAATTTCCTCTGTAGTATTCAGCAGCTAATAAGTACAGGAAGGATTAAGATTTTTTAATAGAAGTAATTTACAAATATGTTTCACTTTCTGCCACCTGTTGATTTAAAAGAAAAAAGGTTTTCACCGGAGTACCCCTTTAAAGTTTATTTTGCTTATTTCTGAAGCCCGGGCTCAGGATAGTACAGTACAGCACAGCGGCTGATAATTATTTGGGGGGGGGGGGGGGAGAAGCGCTCACGGGTGACATATGATTAGTCCCCTGATGTTGGAGACAGCGCAGCGCTGGGCTGATAAACCGGGCGGGGGGGGGGGGGGAGAAGCAGAACAGCGCCCGCCGGTGACACATGATTAGTTGCCCGATGTGGGGACAGCGAGCTGTGGCTGATAATTAATTCATTTGAGGGGGGGAGGGGCCCAACCGGTATTGCGGTATGCAAAAAATTCATATCGTGCAGGAAAAAAATTTCGGTATTCGGTATGAACCGTTATACCGCCCAGCACTAGTTTGCAGCCCCCCTTCACCAAAAATAAATAAATAAATAAGTACAGGGTACATTCACACAGGCGGGAGATTACAGTGAGTTTCCCAATGCAAGTTTCCGCCGCAGCTCAAACTTCCAGCGGGAAACTATCTGTAAACCCCCGCCTGTGTGAATGTACCCTAAAAACACTACACTACACCTACACTACACTACACCTACACTACACCTACTCCAGACCTGCACTATACTACACTACACCTACGCTACACTACACTACACTACAACTACACTACACCTACAGTACCACAAAATAATGAGTAAAACACTACATATACACACACCTTCACACAGTTACAGTGGGAATTAAACTAGAGAAAAAAAACAGACATGGTCGCACATCCACAACATGCACAATGATCTAAGGCTTCTCAGCAACATTTATTAAACAAACAGGTCGTTAGTGTACTTTATGATCAGGAAGTGCAAGTCCACTAGCCACATCACGGCTACCTGTAAGTAGCGGGTCCCTAACATCCCAAGCATAAAATGGCGCAGCACTGAGTGGTGATCACCACCGCCCCAATACCAGTGCCCACAGGGGGAACGACCCACTGGCAGAGCAGCCCCAATGCCACTCAAACCAGTCCCTGGGCTACGCCTCCCCACAGACACGGTGTCGGGGCAGCAATGGACGCCGCACAGCACCACACCAGTGTGAACAGATCTAAAAAGCTCACTCACCACGTGTGTGCTCCCAGCCAGAGACTGGGAGGCTGCCAGAAAAGAATAGGGCCCTAATGCAGCTTCCTGCTAATTTATATAGGCCTGCGCTGGGGGGGGGGGGGGGGGGGTGGAATGAGTGCTGACCAAGTGAAAACAAAAAAGAAAGGGATAGAGAATACAATGTGAATTCAGTGTACTTTATGATCGTGAAGTGCAAGCCCACTAGCCACCTCACGGCCACCTGTAGGTAGCGGGTACACTGTTTCCTAAAAGGAGCCTCCAGCTGTTGCAAAACTACAGAAAGCCCAGAAAATCCCTAACAGATGTTAGAAAATCCCATTATAGTCTATGGGATTTTTCTAATAGCCATTTTAACCCGTTATGGCCCCTTATTAATAACAGACGATATTTTGGGACAGGCGATTGAACGGAAGAAATAATTCATTCACTATTTCTTCCGTTCAATCGCTGTCACAAAATAACGTCCGTTATTAATAACGGGTTAAAACGGCTATAGAAAAATCCCATAGACTATAATGGGATTTTCTAACGTCCGTTAGGGATTTTCTAATGGCCGTTTAACCCTGCGATCGCCCGCTATTTTATAACGGGCGTTATATAACGGTACTTTTCATAGTGTGAAAGCAGCCTAAGAGTCTAGGTCACAGTGTAACTATACACGGCTATTTATACATCTGTATCTTTAACCCCTTCCCGCTATATGACGTATGCATAAGTCATGAGCGGGCTGCCGCGATAGAACGCGGGGTCACACGCTGACCCCGTGTCATATTGCGTCGGTCCCTTTGGCCATCAACGGCCGAGACCCGCGGCAAATACCGGACATCACCGATCGCAAAGTTGATCACCGCATCTAAAGTGAAAGGAAAAGTTGCCGGTTAACTCAGTGGAGCTGTTCGGGACCGCCGCAATGAAATCTCGGTGTCCCAAACAGCTTGCATGACAGCTGGAGGATCCCTACATGCCTCCTCACTGTCCGATCGCCGAATGACTGCTCCGTGCCTGAGATCCAGACAGGAGCAGTCGAGCTGCGATAACACTGATCAATGCCCGGCTGTTGCCAGGCAGTGATCAGAGTATAAGATCAGTGTGTGCAGTGTTCTAGGTCCTATGGGACCTATAACACTGCAAAAACTAAAGTGAAAATAAAGCGTTAATAAAGATCATTTAACCCCTTCCATATTAAAAGTCAGAATCACCCCCCTTTTCCCAATAAAAAAAATAAAACAGTTTAAATAATAATAAAAATAAACATATGTGGTATCACCGCGTGCGTAAATGCCCAAACTATAAAAATATATCATTAGTTAAACCGCACGGTCAGTGGCGTACATGTAAAAAAAATTCAAAAGTCCAAAATAGCGTATTTTTGGTCACTTTTTATACCATAAAAAAGGGAATAAAAAGCGATCAAAAAGTCCAATCAAAACAAAAATGATACCGATAAAAACGTCAGATCACGGCGCAAAAAATGAGTCCTCAAATTGCCCTGTACGCGGAAGAATAAAAAAGTTATAGGGGTCAGAAGAGGACATTTTTAAACATATACATTTTTCTGCATTTTTCCAGAAGTACGACAAAATCAAACCTATATAAGTAGGGTCTCATTTTAACCGTATGGGCCTACAGAATAATGATAAGGTGTCATTTTTACCGACAAATGCACTACGTAGAAACGGAAGCCCCCAAAAGTTACAAAATGGCATTTTTTCTTCAATTTTGTCGCACAATGATTTTGTTTTCCGTTTCGCCGTGGATTTTTGGGTAAAATGACTAATGTCACTGCAAAGTAGAATTGGTGGCACAAAAAATAAGCCATAATGTGGATTTTTAGGTGCAAAATTGAAAGCATTATGATTTTTAGAAGGTGATTGAGGAAAAAATGAAAATGCCAAAACAGAAATACCCTGCGTCATTAAGGGGTTAATGGTTTCAGAATTACTTGTCTTTGCATATAGCACTGAATATTGTCACCTAAAACAAAATGGCTGCCTGTTTATGTGACCAATGACCTTTATGTTAAAAAAAATCTTAAGCACGATAGAGTACTTTACCATTGTGCAAAGAAACATGTTTTTAATTAACAGTGCACATAGTACACACATTTGAAAAAAAATTGTGCATCAATATTAATGCTATGTAAATGTTATTGGCCATATTGATTATGCAAATGAACCAACTTTAACAACCTTTGTACAGGAGGTAATCATGAAATTATACGTGATTCAAACAAACAGTTTCAGAGAAGAAGATGTTTATAGAATATTGTCCAATTCAATATGACGGCCACACCATGTGACCATAAATCATATAATTAACAAACTGGACTCTACACAACAGTGTAACCACATACAGCGACTTATATATCTGTAGCTTTAGCGGTTCCAGAGAAGAAGATATTTGAATATTGTGCAAAATTGGCACAAAACCAAGATGGTGGCCCTACCATGTGACCTATGACCTTTATATTACATAAGATTATGCACAGCTCATGGGTCTACTATTATGCCAAGTCACATGTTTTGAAGTAACAGTGAAGCATATATAAGCATTTAAATCCTGCGGTGGAATAATTATAAAAATGATAATAAACTGAGCAATAACAATAGGTTTCCTACGCAACTTCATTGCTTGGCCACCTAATAATAGATTAAGTGAGTCACCATGTCTCTCCAATGGGATTACCTTAAAGGGGTACTGAGCCAGAGTAGGAGGAAATCCCCATAGAAAACATATGCTGCTCTGGACAGTTCCTAAAATGGACAGAGGTGTCAGTAGAGAGCACTGTGGTCATGATGTCAGCAGAGAGCTGTGTGTTCCAAAAATAATTTCCTCTTTAGTATTCAACAGCTAATAAGTACTGGAAGGATTAAGATTTTTTAATAGAAGTAATTACAAATCTGTTTAACTTTCTGGCACCAGTTGATAAAAAAAAAAAAAAAGGGTTTTCCACCGGAGTACCACTTTAAAGTCCTCTAAACCTATGTCAAGAATACCTTTGAAGGTTAAATTGGATATAGGCCTTGGAAAATAAAAGACTCAGTATAATCAATGGGTGCCTGAGGCGGACACGAGGAAACTCTCAAGGCAGATGGTTCAATAGGACTTTATTTTTGGAATAATCTATATATATATATATATATATATATATATATATATATATAAAACTCAATGGGGGACGTGTATCAATAGGCGTCTATTGTAGACACAGTTCTACTCCTTTACACTGCTTATCTTATTTACACTCTTGCTCAAGATTTACTAAAGTTGTGCATGTCCTATGATAAATGTTATGCAAATATAGTGTGGTGTCCCAGTACCGTATTGCATACCGTACCTTGGTAGAGGTCCCCAAAGTCAGAGTTCCTAGGAACGGTGGGGTCCCTCTTTTCTAGTTAGCCCCTCGTCACCCCTCAGTTAGCTAATATTTATATAAATATCAGTGTAAATATGTATATTTAAATGCCTACCTGTTAACGTTGCAGGAGCTTAGGTCATGTGACTCGGTGTTGACTCGGTGGTTTGTTGAAGGACCTTTGGTGGTTCTTGTGTCAGGTGTTCACCCACAATGCCATGTAATGGTGAGTGACAGCTGTTATGGACCAATCCAAAACCGCTCAGCCCCTTCCCATATAAGGGAGCTGCAGCCAATAATCACTCTCATGGGTTGCTGACACTGGATGAGGTAGGACCTCTGCAACTTCCAAAGACAATTACTAGGACAAAGCCTTGCGGCCTTGGCCTACGCTAAAGACTGTGAGTTCTTACAATTCCCCTCTAACTCCGCAAGATCACTGGACCTAAACTTACCCCTAAATCCAGCGGATCTATGCTACAAAATCCTCCTAAACTAAAGAGAACTTACAAGGTCCCAACCACTGTCAATCGCTGCTCAGCTGTATATAGACTCTGTTCTCTGGACTATTACCGGTTACTGCATGTTACAGAAAATCTTCAGTAAAGTTTCTACAAGTTTTCAGCTAAGCACTGGTTGTGGACAATCCGTTATTCTGCACACACCTATCGCTCTTGGGAAGGGTGGCGATAGGCCCAGAATTATCTCAGCATTTAACCCCCACCCTGGAGTCACGAGTGACAAGGGTTAATAAACCCCTGATACCTGCTCAGCAACAACCCAGCTACCCTACACCCCCGAGGCGTACCACAATAGAAACGCCCCCCCTCGCTCTACTGTGCTGATAGAAGTGCCGGAGCAGCAGTCTGCGCCGAACAATATTCTGCACAATAGTAAAATTATAAATCTTTATAAAGTACACAGAGGGGGAGATTCTCCAAGAATTTTGCACCAAAAAAAAAATCTATTTTGGAGCGAAAAGGCTCGGCCACATTTCCGAAGAGCTTTGTGCCGCGGTTTACACTGTTCATGTCATGCTTTACATGATATTTTCAAAGGGGTGAGAGTCCAGTTTACATCAAAAATTTCACACCAGCTTTTTGATAGAGTAGAAATCACAGAAATGGTTGTAGTTTTATTGTTTTGGGATTTATTTCCTTTTTTTGGGGGGGAAGCGAGGTGTTATGTAAGTAATTATTTAAAAAAAAGAAATACCGTATTTATCGGTGTATAACACGCACTTTTTAGGCTAAAATTTTTAGCCTAAAGTCTGTGTGCGTGTTATACGCCGATACCCCCCCAGGAAAGGCAGGGGGAGAGAGGCCGTCGCTGCCCGCTTCTCTCCCCTTGCCTTTCCTGGGGTCTAGAGCGCTGCTGTCGGCCCTTTTCACCCCCTGGTTATCGGCGCCGCTGCCCGTTCTGTTCCCCTGACTATCGGTGCCGCTGCCCCGTTGCCTCCCCCCATCCCCGGTGGCATAATTACCTGAGTCCGGTCCGCGCTGCTCCGCTGCTCCAGGCCTCCGTCGTGCATCCCCGGCGTCATTGCTATGCGCTGAACGGCGCGGCGCATGACGTCAGTGCATAGCAACGACGCTGGAGACGCACGACGGAGGCCTGGAGCAGCGGAGCAGCGCGGACCGGACTCAGGTAATTATGCCACCGGGGATGGGGGGAGGCAACGGGGCAGCGGCGCCGGCAATGGGTGCCACTGCCCCTTCTCTCCCCTGGCTGTCGGCGCCGCTTCTCTCCCCCTGGCTATCGGCGCCGGCACCGATAGTCAGGGGAACAGAACGGGCAGCGGCGCCGATAACCAGGGGGTGAAAAGGGCCGATAGCAGCGCTCTAGACCCCAGGAAAGGCAGGGGGAGAGAAGCGGGCAGCGACGGCCTCTCTCCCCCTGCCTTTCCTGGGGGTATATCGGGGTATACACGCTCACACACGCACCCTCATTTTTTCATGGATATTTGGGTAAAAAACTTTTTTTACCCAAATATCCGTGGTAAAATGAGGGTGCGTGTTATAGGCCGGTGCGTAGTATACCCCGATAAATACGGTAATTATTATTGAAAAATGTTATTAAAAAAAAAAACGATATATTTTTTTCGTGGTCACTGCACCTGCACTCACATTTAAACACTTGTAAATAATACCATGACCACACAGTGCATTACAGTTCGCTACAAAGCTGGTCAGAATACCCATACTGGCCCCTGTCTACCACCAAAAGCACCTTCAATGGCCACAAAAGCAAAGGAACTTTCTCATACAGCAATAGATAAAGACTGAATGAGAAAGTCTGATGGATCACATTTTATTTTGCATAACGCATATGGCTGGGTAAATATAAAGATGCTCACTTGGAGAAGAGATGGCACCAGGATGCACTATGGGAAGACAACACGCTGGTGGAGGCAGTGGGATCCTCTGGGCAATGTTCTTCTGGGAAACCATGTGTTCTAGCATTCATGTGAAAGTTAAGCACTTTAACTGTTTGCTGTCTAAGGACGAGTCGGCTCGCCCTGACACGGCAAGTGGTGTATAGCACAGGCTCCCGACTCGAGCCCACCCCATATCGGCTGGCCCCCAGCTGATTCCTGTAACTGGGGGACAGCGTTAATAGCCGACATGCGGCGATCGCGGCGGACGGCTATTAACCCTTTAGATCGCTGCTGTCAAACTTGACAGCGGCATCTAAAGGGACATTTAAACCATCTCTGGTGGTCCAGTGGGGTGGATCGCCCACCCCCCCCATGGCGCAATCGTGGGGGGCGATCCACTGTGGAGGTAGCCGGAGGGCTTACCTCTCCTGCTGCAGCTGCCCCGGCTCTGTGATTGACAGAGTCTGCTGGACCAGGCTGAACCACATTGATCAGTGTGAGGAATCTAATAATTCCTCCTAAAAGTCCCCTAAGGGGACTAAAAAGTGTAAATAAAAAGTTAAATAAAAAGTAAAAAAAAAAACACTCATTAACCACTTCCATATTAAAAGTTTGAATCACCCCCTTTTCCCAAATTCCATATAAAAAATATATAAACACAATAAAAATAAGCATATGTGGAATCACCGCGTGCATAAATGTCCGAACTATAAAAATATAATGTTAATTAAACCGCACGATCAATGGCGAACACGTTAAAAAAATACCAAAGTCCAAAATTGCGTCACTTTGTATACCCTGAAAAATATTATAAGAAGCAATCAGAAAGCCCCAACAAAACAAAAATGGATCTGATAAAAACTTCAGATCACAGTGCAAAAAATTAGCCCTCATATAGCCCCGTATATGGAAAAATAAAAAAGTTATAGGGGTCAGAAGATGACAATTTTACACATACTGTGCTAATTTTGGTGCATGTAGTTATAATTTTTTTAAAGTGGTAAAATAAAATAAAACCTATATAAATTAGATATCCTTGTAAACGTATGGACCTACAGAGTAAAGATAAGTTGTCATTTTTACCGAAAAGTGCACTGCATAGAATCGGAAGCCCCTAAAACTTACAAAAGGGCGTTTTTCTTTTTCAATTTTGCCCCACAAATATTTTTTTCTGGTTTTGCCGTAAATTTTGTGGTGAAATGATTGATGTCATTACAAAGTGATACTGATGGCGCAAAAAAAAAAAGCTCTCATATGGGTCTGTATGTGCAAAATTTAAAGCGTTATGATTTTTAGAAGGTGATGAGGAAAACAAAAGTGCAAAAACAGAAAAACCCTGTGTCCTTAAGGGATTAAAGGGGTATTCCAGGCAAAACCTTTTATATATATATATATATATATATATATATATATATATATATATATATATCAACTGGCTCCGGAAAGTTAAACAGATTTGTAAATTACTTCTATTAAAAAATCTTAATCCTTCCAATAGTTATTAGCTTCTGAAGTTTTCTGTCTAACTGCTCAATGATGATGTCACGTCCCGGGAGCTGTGCATGATGGCAGAATAACCCCATACGAAATGCACAGCTCCCGGGACGTGAGTAATCAGAGAGCAGTTAGACCGAAAACAACAACTCAACTTCAGAAGCTAATAACTATTGGAAGGATTAAGATTTTTTAATAGAAGTAATTTACAAATCTGAGTAATAAAATATAATAGGAGCACGAAAATGAAAATGTTGCCGCATCTATATATATGTATATATATTTTTAAGATAGAAACCCAAACATTTCCATTTCTTCATTTAATTTAATTTGGATTAAATGAAGAAATGGAAATGTTTGGGTTTCTATCTTAAAAATATATATACATATATATAGATGCGGCAACATTTTCATCCCAGCGATGGACCATAAATTAAGTCAATCACTCATCCAGGATAGCATACAGAGGGTTAACATGTCAGGTTCGCTTCCTCCTATAAATCCCGGCCACTTACCCACATTGTGTATCCCGACGAAGGAAACCCGAGTGTTTTCGAAACGCGTCGATATCTTTGTGGACTCTCTGTGCCCCCTTAGTGACGTCACTATTAGCCGCTCACACCATCGAGCTCTTTGCCACGAGGACGGAAGCCGGTTGAGACGCTACCGGACGGAGCGTTCTCCCGCTACACCTGTTCTAAAGACCTCTATCCTGGAAGGTGACTGTTCCGACCATCTACAGACTCCAGGTACTGAACTACATCAGGAAATTATATTACATCTCTGTTAAGGAAGTGCTGATACCATTACACTACATTTTGCAGCGCTGGAGCAACCTATTAACAGGCCCACCACGGAAGGATTTATTTATATTTTTTCTTGGCTGCCCTACTATTCATTCAGTTTTTCCAGGTATCCAACTAGTATATACCATTCCATTTACATATTGTACTATATTATTGTCCTCCATTCATTTTTTCAATCCTCATCCATATTTCAGAAACCTATGTATATTGTCCCATTATGATGAAGTACTACAAATCTTAAAGGTAGGACATCATTTCTGTTTTCTATCTATTGTCATTTCCCCCAGCTATTTCCCAGCGCGTGCTCCTATTATATTTATATTTTATTACTCATTTTTGTACGGCATTCAGGAATACGTACTGGAGCTAACGCAGCAGTGTATAATAGCCCACAATCTCCACCAGCGCGAGTGCTATATTTGTTATAATTTACAAATCTGTTTAACTTTCTGGAGCCAGTTGATATATAAAAAAAAGTTTTGGCCTGGAATACCCCTTTAACCCCTTAAGGACGCAGGACGTAAATGTACGTCCTGGTGAGGTGGTACTTAACGCACCAGGACGTACATTTACGTCCTAAGCATAACCGCGGGCATCGGAGCGATGCCCGTGTCATGCGCGGCTGATCCCGGCTGCTGATCGCAGCCAGGGACCCGCCGGCAATGGCCGACGCCCGCGATCTCGCGGGCGTCCGCCATTAACCCCTCAGGTGCCGGGATCAATACAGATCCCGGCATCTGCGGGAGTTCGCGATTTAAATGAACGATCGGATCGCCCGCAGCGCTGCTGCGGGGATCAGATCATTCATAACGCCGCACGGAGGTCCCCTCACCTTCCTCCGTGCGGCTCCCGGCGTCTCCTGCTCTGGTCTGTGATCGAGCAGACCAGAGCAGGAGATGACCGATAATACTGATCTGTTCTATGTCCTATACATAGAACAGATCAGTATTAGCAATCATGGTATTGCTATGAATAGTCCCCTATGGGGACTATTCAAGTGTAAAAAAAAATGTAAAAAAATTTAAAAGTAAAAGTTAAAAAAAAAGGGAAAAATACCCTCCCCCAATAAAAAAGTAAAACGTCCGTTTTTTCCTATTTTACCCCCAAAAAGCATAAAAAACATTTTTTATAGACATATTTGATATCGCCGCGTGCGTAAATGTCCGAACTATTAAAATAAAATGTTAATGATCCCGTACGGTGAACGGCGTGAACGAAAAAAAATAAAAAAAAGTCCCAAATTCCTACTTTTTTAATACATTTTATTAAAAAAAAATTATAAAAAGTGTATTAAAAGTTTTTTATATGCAAATGTGGTATCAAAAAAAAGTACAGATCATGGCGCAAAAAATGAGCCCCCATACCGCCACTTATACGGAAAAATAAAAAAGTTAGAGGTCATCAAAATAAAGGGATTATAAACATACTAATTTGGTTAAAAAGTTTGTGATTTTTTTTAAGCGCAACAATAATATAAAAGTAGATAATAATGGGTATCATTTTAATCGTATTGACCCTAAGAATAAAGAACACATGTCATTTTTACCATAAATTGTACGGCGTGAAAACAAAACCTTCCAAAATTAGCAAAATTGCGTTTTTCGTTTTAATTTCCCCACAAAAATAGTGTTTATTGGTTGCGCCATACATTTTATGATATAATGAGTGATGTCATTACAAAGGACAACTGGTCACGCAAAAAACAAGCCCTCATACTAGTCTGTGGATGAAAATATAAAAGAGTTATGATTTTTAGAAGGCGAGGAGGAAAAAATGAAAACGTAAAAATTAAATTGTCTGAGTCCTTAAGGCCAAAATGGGCTGAGTCCTTAAGGGGTTAAGATAAGTGAACATTGTTGCTGACACTGTTCATATCTTCTGGGTTACGTTATCCCTTAGTGGGAGTAGCTTTTTTCAATAATGCACACTGCAAAAAGTTCAAGGGGGAAGATTTATCAAAACCTGTGCAGAGGAAGAGTGGTGCAGTTGCCCATAGCAACCAATCGGATCGCTTCTTTCATTTTCCACAGGCCTCTAAAGAGGCCTGTGGAAAATGAAAGAAGTGATCTGATTGGTTGCTATGGGCAACTGCACCACTCTTCTTCTGCACAGGTTTTGATAAATCTCCCCCAAGGTGTTGACTTGGCCTCCAAATTCATCACATCTCAATCTGCTGCTAATGTGTTGCTACCAGATTCCACAGGACACCTTCATGGGTTATGTAACGTTTATCCTTAATAGGTTGAAGCTGTTTTGATAGAACTAGAAAAACCTACATTACACAATGGCCCGGATTTATCAAACTGTGTGAGAGAAAAAGTGGAGGAATTTCCCCCCAGCAACCAATCACAGCTCAGCTAACGAGATGTGGTAAAGTGAAAGCTGAGCTGTGATTGGTTGCTGTGGAGAAATCCCTCCACATTTTCTCTCACACAGTTTGAAGTCTCCCCCAATATTAGGCAGGTGATCTTAATGCTATGGCTGATCAGTATATCTGCGAAACAGTTCCCTTTGATATATGTAATTGACCTTGCCACTCAATAATTTTCACAGAAGCCGCATGCATTGGTAGTTATAGCTCATTCATTTTCTACACCACTGATTTAGTCATATATTTCCTTGTCACCTTGTACGGGAAGGTGAGAACCTCTGTCACCCTTTCAAATAAATTGGCAAATATAATTTCATTGACAAAGTAATCTGTCCGATTCAGATTTTTTATTTATTTTCTTGATAAATTGCTAATCAATAAAGCCATTAAAAATAATAAGAAAAAAAAACCCTAACACCTAGCATAATGGCTGTTCTGGACTGAACTTCAGCCCAAGTGTTTCCGAGTAAATCAGTGTATCAGGACTCCACTGACTGCACCAGTTTAGGCAGCATAAAACTGGTGACAGCGGCTCAGAGTGGAGCCTTAAAGGGGTTATCCAGGAATAGAAAAACAGCCACTATCTTTCAAAAACCGTTCCCCTTCTGTCTCCAGGATGGGTGTGGTTCTGCAGCTCACTTCCATTGAAGTAAATGGAGCCAAGTTGTAAAACCACACCCAACCTGGAGACAGATGTGGAGCTGTTTTTGAAAGAAATTACCGTATTTTTCCTCATATAAGACGCACCTAATTTTATAGGATAAAAATCTAGAAAATAAAGATTCTGAACCAAATACAATGTAAAGTATAGAACAGTGATCTTCAACCTGCAGACCTTCAGATGTTGCAAAACTACAACTCCCGGCATGCCCGGACAGCCGTTGGCTGTCCGGGCATGCTGGGAGTTGTAGATTTGCAACATCTGGATGTCCGCAGGTTAAAGACCACTGATGTAGCAGGTAATACTCACGTGTCCCCGCCGCTCCTGACCCGTCACCGCTCGTCACCGCTGCCCTGGATGTCGCCCTCCATCGCTGTTGCCATGTCCCTGGGGTGTCCCCGTCGCTCCGGAGCGTCTCTGCTGCCCAGTATCCTCGCTTTCCGTCGCCACCATGACATCACTACGCACGCCGCTCCTATTGGATGACGGGACGGCGTGCGTGACGACGTGATGACCACGAAGGAGAGCGCTGGCCATGCAGGGGATCCCGGCACGGAGCAGACACCGAGGAGGCAGGTAAGGTCCCTCCCGGTGTCCTGTAAGCTGTTCGGGAAATCGCGGTGAAATCGCGGCGGTTCCGAACAGCCCGACTGAACAGCCTGGTTAGTGCTATTTTCGCTTCAGACGCGGCGGTCAGCTTTGATCCCTGCGTCTGAAGGGTTAATACAGGGCATCACCGCGATCGGTGATGTCCTGTATTAGCTGCGGGTCCCGGCCGTTGATGGCCACAGGGATCGCCACGATAGGTGTGTATTCGCCTTATAAGACGCACCAACTTCCCCCCCCCCCCAGTTTTGGGGAAGAAAAAGTGCGTCTTATACGGCGAAGAATACGGTAGCTGTGTTGTTGTATTCCTGCATAACCCCTTTAAGATGTCCAGATAAAAAAAGATTTGCCTAGGATTAAATATACTTTAGGAACAAGGGGACAAGTCTACATGTTTTATTCTATGTTGGATATTTGAAGATCCTTATTATCTTATTCATGTGAAATATATTAAGAGATTGGAAAACATACATTACGTTAGGTTTGTGACCTTGCCTGTAGCAAGCAGCTAATTATGCCATACCGAAAGTTAGTAGCCCGAAGACATAGAACATTTCTGTTTAGTAACAATAGTTTATATACCAGTTCTTGGAATAGGCCAATAAAGTTTATAGTTAATTTTGACTTTGGTGGTAGCTACCTCCGAAATCTCTAAGGGTCATAACAGCCCATTTAAAAGAGGTTTAAAAATCATAGCAAGAGCAACTGTATTTGTATGTTCACGCGCAGCAATAAAATCCCACCAGACATTCACATGATATCTGTGAAGCTGTGAATAGGGTTTTGGACTTCTTTCAAGTTTAACCACCAAAAATCTGCACACATTCCTCAGTATGTGAATCCTGCCTTCCCCAATCCCTTCACTACCCTTTTGGATTTTCTGCTTTAATTTGAATATTCTACACCATTGAGTGATTCCACAATATGAGAGTTTTTTTTATTTTTTTACCTTTTTGAGTTGTTGTTTGTATTAATGGAGATTTCTCTTGTTTTAACCTCTGGTTTTAACCCCTTGTGGAAATATTTTGGAAAAAACGTCATTTTGTAACTTTTGGGGGCTTCAGTTTCTACGCAGTACATTTTTCGATAACAAAAAAGGCACTTTATCTTTATTCTGTAGGTCCATACAATTAAAATGATACCCTACTTATATCGGTTTGATTTTGTCGTACTTCTGAAAAAAAATCATAACTACATGCAGGAAAATGTATACGTTTAAAATAGTCATCTTCTGACCTCTATAACTTTTTTACTTTTCCACGTGTGTGTTGGGTGGTATGAGGGTTCATTTTTGTGCCGTGATCTGAAGTTTTTAGCAGTACCATTTTTGTATTGATCGGACTTATTGATCCGTGTACGTGTGATGTGTGTACGCCATTGACCGTGCGGTTTAATTAATTATATAGTTTTATCATTTGGACATTTCTGCATGCGGCGATACCACATATGTTTATTTTTATTTACACTGTTTTATAAATGGGAAAAGGGGGGTGATTCAAACTTTTATTAGGGAAGGGGTTAAATGATCTTTATTGACTTTTTTCCCCACTTTTTTTTTTGTAATGTTATAGCCCCTTCTAGTGGCTATAACACTGCACACACTGATCTTTTACATTGATCAATGGTTTCTCATAGGAAACCATTGATCGATGATTCTGCCAGTCAGCAGCAGCGCGTGTATGCAGGGAGGCGGGGCCGGCGCAGCCTGAATAAGGACCAATTGCCCGGCCGGCATCGGTTCGAATTCAGGCGTCACGTGACGTCACGCCAGGCTGCAGCCGGCCAATAAGAGGGAGACCCCTAGTGGCCGGTTTTAACATGTAAATTAAACTATTTTAATCTTAAAAAAAAAAAAGAATGAAACTATATTGGAGATATGTTGTAGTACATAAGTACTATAATATTTATTTAAAAAAAGTTGGTGACAGTGCCCATTTATGTCTTGGCCATTATGTGTCTCCCTTCCCTGCAATTTATTGTTTGCTGCCTATTGTTAGGGGAATTCTGTCTCTAAAAACAGAGAGATCGAGATGGTACACAGGAAATGGTTGTGGGATTTAGTGCTATGTGTAGGAGAAAGACTGAGCGGTGTGCATGCAATGTTAGGCTGTCAGACTTTTCTAGAGAGTCCACACTAAAAGGTTAAACGAACGCTTCCCTTTTTTCTCTGAGCCTCTAAGGGTATGTTCACACTGGTTAAGGTGTGAGCGGAATGTTCGCTTACAAAAACCGCTCCAAAACGCCGTTTTTTTCCGTGTTGAGTTCGCACGGAATTTGCGCGGAATTCCACTCTGATTTCCTTGCAGAAATGAAAGAGGATAGGACACACAGTAATGCGCGATTTCCGCGCAAATTCCGCGCAAATTCCGGAAGCGTGGCAGACTGACAAAAATTTTTACATTTACTTCTATGGAGTTATGAGCCGAATTACGCATGAAGAAAGAACATGTTCATTCTTCATGCGGAACGGAATTTTGTGACAGAATGTGAACTGAGGAGAGGAAAGTTAACTAAATACTATGGGGTTTGGCACTGCTGAATTAATTGGGGAGGAATAAGCGAGCAGAATTACTTGTGGAAATTCCTCTCCAATTCCTCAGTATGAACATACCCTTAAGGTCTGGTCTCTTGTGTAACCTGTCATTATCAGCAGCAGTTCATGGCTTAGAGCAGGTCTGGTTATGCAATGTAACCCTTTCCTTGCTGTAATTCCCACCCCCCTCCTCTGAGATTATCAGCAGCAGCAGTTGTTCACTGCTTACACCAGGTCTGCTTTTGTATTTTCAGCATTGCATTGATGCTTTTAATACTTTGCTTTCTGTTTGCATAGCACCTTGCAAAGCCATGGCATCTGTAATCCCATCTTCCAGAACATATTTATTTAGCCAGAGCATTCCAGCACTATGTCATGGCACAGAACAGAGGAGTAGGTGTTGTACTTTGAACAGCCAAGTTCTGTTCCTGCCCTCTAAAATAGAGAACATGAGAAATAGCTGTGTACCATGAAGGGAACTCTTAGGGGCTCAGTAGAAGCAGTGAGAGCACCTTGTCACCATTCTGCAGGGTTCATATAACAAAACCATTAATGTTTTAAAAATCTTTTAAAAGTAAATGTATACTTTCAGTTACATTCTGTTGTGGTGTCCCGGTACAGGACCTGGTCCTGTCCCTGTCTAAAGTCCCCTCAGCCAGAGTCCCTTCATTCCCATAGGGCTCTCCTGTAAGGCTTACCCCTAGTCGTCTTAAGTAAGTGTGTACATATTAATTTAATGCATAGGAAATATATGTATAGGACCTTAGTGGTTACGTGATACACAGTTGGAATGTATAAAATGCTTAAGGACCTTTGGAGGTCATGTGATGTACCCAGAGTTCACTGGGTTCATAACGTACAGGTTTGCCAACCAATGAGCTTTTGTCCAGCCCTCTTAATATATAAGGGGCTGCAGCCACTAAATTCTCTTTCTTAGTTCCCGATTATCAAGCAAGCACAAACATCTCAGCATCATCAATTCATCTAGGCCCAAAGCCTAAGAACCTGCAGCCACTAAACGTGAGTTACTCAAAGCTCAAACAACTAAATCCTGTGTTACTAAGGTCTGGTCTCTTGTGTAACCTGTCATTATCAGCAGCAGTTGATGGCTTAGAGCAGGTCTGGTTATGCACTGCAACTCTTTCCTTGCTGTAATTCCCACCCCCCTCCTCTGAGATTATCATCAGCAGCAGTTGTTCACTGCTTACACCAGGTCTGCTTTTGTAATGTAAGTTCGGTACTTTGCTTTCTGTTTCCATAGCACCTTGCAAAGCCATGGCATCTGTACTCCCTTCTTCCAGAACATATCATTTATTTAGTCCAGGGCATTCCAGCACTATGTGATGGCACAGAACAGAGGAGTAGGTGTTGTACTGTGAACAGCCAAGTTCTGTTCCAACTTTCTACCCTCTAAACTAGAGAAAATGAGAAATAGCTGTGTACCATGAAGGGAACTCTAAGGGGCTCAGTAGAAGCAGTGAGAGCACCTTGTTACCATTCTGCAGGGTTCATATAACAAAACTGTGGTGTCCCGGTACCGGATTGCATACGTTACCTTGTGGTGAGGTCCCCAAAGTCAGAGTCCCTAGTTACCGGTGGGGTCCTCATCTATAGTTAGCCCCTTGTCACCCCTTTAATAGTTAAAATTATTTAAATTCAATGTGTAAATATGTCAATAAAGTGTACTTACCTTGTTGTAGTGTCGCAGGACCTGCAGGTCGCGTGATGCGTTCCAAAACTCTGGTTTTATGGTTCAAAACGGCCCTGCCCATATAAGGGAGCGGCGGCCATTAATCTCTCTCTTTCCTCGTGGGCTGTTGATAGAGGAGGATCTGCGCAGATGACGTCAGCAGTGACTAGGCCCAAGCCTTGCGGCAACGGCCATCTTTACAAAACTGTGAGTTATCTCAATCCATGTTAAGTCTGCAAGATCACCGGACCTAAACAGACCCCTAAATCCGGACGGATCTCTGCATCAATCCTAATTCTACTAGTCCTTTGGATAAGTCAATGGTCCGCGGCATCTGTCAATCACTGCCGTATTACATAGAGACTGTATTGCTAAGACTGTTGCTGTTAATTGGATGTATCGCAAGTACCTCAGTAAAGTTTATGCAAGTTCAAGTTCATCCCTATTGTGGCCCTTCATTCATTTAAGCACACACCTATCGTTTCTGGGAAGGGAGGCGATAGGCCGAAGATTTACCTCAGCGTATTAACCCTTACCCTGGCGTCACGAGTGACAGGGGTTAAATTAACCCCTCATATACCGAAGCAACACCCCAACTACACTACACCCCCAAGGCCCTACCACAAAACCACAGTTTTAAAAAATCTTTTAAAAGTAAATGTATACCTTCAGTTAGATTCTGTAATGCAAAACTTAAATCTGTCTGTCTGTAATGCCTTGCACATGCCGGCCGTGAGCGCTCTTTGCTCATGTCCCCCTGCCGGCGGGGTTTGGATTCTCATCACGGGACACGCCCGCATGTGAATGCCAGCCCATCACTCATCTCCCTCATCTTCCGCCTCTCCGTGTCCTAACAGCCCCGGCGCATGTGCCCCTGCCTCCTAGGGCACCTGCATCCTGGAGCTCTTACTCTTAAAGGGTTAGTGCTCATTTAATCAAGTGTCTACACCTGCACCCTGTCCTTAAATATCAGCTCCTCCCTTGGTTCTCTGCCAGATCTTTGGTTACTTTATGCCATAGGGAAAGTCCTGTGTCCCTGTTACCGTGTACCTGTTCCTTGCTACCTTACCTCCTCTGCACTTGTGTTACCTGCCCTGACCTACTGCCATCTGGCCACCTCCTGCCAGTCTCCTTCTGTGCATTGCCACCTCCCAGCTACCTGTGTAGACGATTTGTGCCAGTGGTAGCGACCTGGGGGCCACCTGCCGCAGCAAGACGATCACGCTTTGCGGCGGGCTCAGGTGAAAACCAGTGGCACCTTAGACTCCGCTCCTTGGCACGGCTCACGTCATCTTCCACACAGGCCCAGAGGATCCACCACCTGCCATGACCCGTTACACTAGATGGCTACAATACTGTGTTACATGCACTATGTGGGTTCCTTTAATATCTAGTGGGCCTTATGAGATAGACCTCCAACAGGTTAGTTAGGGTTGTTTAGGGCATATAGGAGGTTCCAGAGCGGGGCCATTCCTTATGGATGAAGCCGCCTAGGAATAGGGATCATCTGATAGGGTATATTAGGGCGTTAATAATGTTCACCTAGGGCCCCGATGTATATTATTCATCTCCCTAAATAGGGATGCATTGCCCGGTAACTATTCCACCCTGAAATAATGTTTGCACCTTTTTATCTATACATATGCGTATTGATCTATATGCATATGTATATTACCTCCATTGAATTGTTCATATATATACATATATATGTCAATCAGGTCCTGTGCATTAGCTATTCTAACCATATAATCCCCCCTTAACTATACATATCTATCTATGGATTGTTCCTGTACCATCTAAGGTATAAGTATATATGCGTGTGTGTGTGTGTGTATATATATGTGTATGTGTATACATGTGTGTATATATATACACATATAAAAACAGTTTCAAAATTCTCTGCGGGCAGCATTTTTTTTTATTTATTTTTTTTATCTTGATTTCAACTTAAATGTTGCATAATAAATACTTTGACTGTTAGACCTATCAGTTTCTCCATAATAATACATAGAAGCCAATAAACATATCTAATTGACCAGACTAATATATCGACTGACCTTCTGCATGGACCGCTAATAGTTAATACACGCCCGGCGTGTGCTGGTTACTATGCACCGCACAGGGACGCGTCGCCTAGGGAAGCAGGGCGGGCGCATCGGATGTGACGTAGCGGTCCCGCTGCATAAGATGTCAGGCGCCGTCTTCCCCGGCAGCGCGCTGGGCTGGAAGTCAGCCGGTCTCTTCGCCACTGCGAAAGTGCGCGCTGCCGACATATTTTATATGAAGACTCAGAACTGTAAGTAACTTTAGTTTTGAGTTTGTTTCTCTGCAGGAACTTCCCCGAGGATTTGAATACTGAGAAGGGATATGGTTTTTGTTTTGCAGGGATACCAGCTGGAGGGTTATAAGTGAGTGAGCAAAACTGTGCTGATGATAAAACCTGGAAGGGGACACATATACATGATTGCTGCACGTCTTGTTGGCTGTTATTTTTTATCTTTTGCAGGTTAAACCCCCGCTGGCTGAGGACTTCAATTCTTAAAGGGGCATACCCATTTGGTTTATCATATCCCCTGTATTTAGAGCATATGTGGCAGTAGTGGAGAAGAATTATAAATAATCTCTGACTGTCTGATGGGTCATTGGACTCTGGCATATACATTATTTTTAAGTAACTCTTGATGTTCTGTTAAACTCCCCTGATGACGTCGTTTAAATAGGCGACAGAAACGCGTTGGGTGAACTAGTCACCAGTAATGAATGACTAAGGGAGTAATTCCTATTATTTGAGTTGTAACTATCATACTCAAATAAAAGAAGGGGAGGTGCTTATGTCTCAGCAATATAGCACTCCCTTGATATATCTTAACAGCTCTCTTTTCCTTATTTTGGTACTTTCTGACATAATACAAGCACAATATTCACATATATGTTGCTTTTATTAATTTTAAGAATGGAAATAAAAGGTAATTTTTAGGCACCTCTTTCACTGGTAATGGTCAGCTGGTGATTATATTCCTTTAATATCTAACAGAGTTTATTTCAATAGAATATGGTAGATATTGTAACCTCCTTCTGTAAGGTAATAGCCTGGAGATTCTCCAAGTGTTAATTTTTATTGATTTCTGTCTATTAGAATTTCAGGTTACATTTGTACAGTTACCCATGGGGTAGATTTATCAAAACTGGTGTAAGTAAAAAGAATTGAAGTTCCAGAAAGCAACCTTTCAAATTCTATTTCAGATTGTTTAAAGGCATTTGGAAACGTTGGAAGATCAGTGTGATTGGCACCTAAGGGAATGCACCAGTTTTCTTGCTCTACTTAGGATACAACTTGCTCAGTATTAATAATAACTCCCCTTCACATGTAGAAATGTGTCAGTTGTCTGTATAACTCGGACTTTAACAGTTTTCTTGTGTGGGACGAGTGCAAATTTATGTCAGACATGTCCAAGTAGGTTTAGTATTGTGTGTATTGATTTTCTGTGTTCTAGATGATCTGCCCATTACACTTGACATTGACATATTCTACTCTCTATAGGCTAGTTGGTCTGAATATCTGTAGTGTAATGTGGTGTTTGACTTCACTGCTAGGATAATATATAACATCATCTGTACTGCCCTGTAGAACGAATCTGCCAGAAGATGATGTATGTGTTTTATTTGCTTCTTATTGTTCCATTGTCTTTGTGCTATTATGCAGTACTCTTGTGATTAATTTGCAGTATACAATCTGCACGTATTGTTTTCTAATTTTAGATTGGTTTTAGCATTTTTTGTTTCAGCGCTGTTTTTGTTACTTTACTAGACTAAAAGCAATAAACATTGTTTAAATATAACATTAGGAACAGTTATAAAAATGTCTCATTAAAGGGGTATTCCGGGCAAAAAATCTTATCCCCTATCCAAAGGATAGGCGATAAGATGTCTGATCACCGAGGGCCTGCGGCCGGGACCCCCGCGATCTCCATGAAGCATTCTATGCGGGGCTGCTTCTCCAGTCTTGGAAACCTCTTTGTTTCCGCAACTGAAGACGTGACATCACACCACACCCCCTCTATTCATGACTATGGGAGGGGGCGTGACGGCCATCACGCCCCCTCCCATAGACATTAATGGAGACGGCGTGGTGTAACGTCACCTCTCCAGTCCCGGAAGAGGTTTCCCAGACTGGAGAAGCAGCTCTGCATAGAATGCGGGTGCTGCACAGAGATCACGGGGGGTCCCAGTGGCAGGCCCTCAGCGAACAGACATTTTAAGATGTATTTGGCCGGAATACCCCTTTAAAGCACCAAATTATATTTATAGCATACACTTGTGAACATTCTGTATGGACCCTTTTACACAGTGTGATTTTCAACCAAATAGGCCAATATTGCTCTCTATAATAAGCCAAGCGATCAGCTGATCGAAGCTGAACACATTGTTTTGGAAGGTCGAAAAAAATCTTGGTACATCGACCATACAACTCCCCATCTCTCCAATAAATGATGGAAGTTAGGGAACACATGAATGATCCAGCGATTGTTCTTCTGGCCCTGCCTGCACTATAGTCGAGTATAAGACTGGGATGAGATAGGGAATGCGGTCGGCTATCGTACAGAAGAAGGTGAATCTGATATATGGTTTGCTCTCTCATCACTCACTGAAGAGCCTGCCTGCTCAGTAGGCATTAGGAGAGAAAATGAACATTACCCCACTACATCGAATATACATGTACAGTAAGTGGTAGTGGTATTTTTTCTTTCCGCAATAGGTATGCTTTAGTACTGCATAGTCTGCACTTTCTTATGGCACACAGAAGACAGAATTGGTCAAGCATTAGAAAACATTCATCATAATTGATTATTCTCCTTCCTTTATTCTTCTTTCAGCTTTTATGTATTTAAATTAACTAAATTACTTTTGTGGAAACTTAATAAATACATTTACTGTAAAGTAAACACTGAGTAATGTAAATACTACAGTACTGCTTGAATTAATCATTGGGCCCAGGACGTTAATGATATGCCCTAAAAGGTGTGAACCCCTGTGCCACTTACTGGTTTGACTTAGGGGCAAACTTGGGAGCGGAGACTAAGTATTCGCTTGGTTTTTACATCTCGCTCCAGGATGCGGAACTGGGCTTTCAGCCACAGGGGAGATACCAGGTCACAACTGCAAGAGTGGTCCCAGTTAAGTGTCAGCTGGCCAGGCAGGCCAGAACACCCCGGAGCCATAGGGAGGGGTGCCTTTGGAGGAGGACAGGAATCAGGGATGATCACAGACCCTTAGAGAAACAGACAATGCATGCGCATGCCCCCTACGTGGTGCTCCAGGGAGGAGTAACTGCAGTGGGGAGGGGTAACTGAGCATGCGCTGAGGTACCACTGGTGTTACAACTAATCCCAATAAAAATGGCTTCATCCATACTGTAGCTCAGCTGAATAGATATTACAGTCATGCTTTAGTTAAGCTAAGTTTCCACTTGGTTTTTTTTCTGGCAGTTTTTGGATATCTGCCACTGCAGTTTTTGAGCCAAATTCAGAAGTGTATTCAAAAGGAATAGGACATATAAAGGAAGGACTTACACTTCTCCTCCCTTATGGATCCACTTCTGCCTTTGGCTCAGAAACTGCAGTGGCTGTATTCCAAAAACTACCAGAAAAAAAAACAAGTGGAATCTTAGCCTTAAAGGGGTACTCCACTGGAAAACATTTTCTTTTATATCAACTGGTGTCAGAAAGTTAAACAGATTTGTAAATTACTTCTATTAAAAAAATCCCAATCCTTCCAGTACTTATCAGCTGCTGTATAATACACAGGAAGTTCTTTTCTTTTTGAATTTCCTTTCTGCTTGACCACAGTGCTCTCTGCTGACACCTCTGTCCATATCAGGAACTGTCCAGAGCAAGAGCAAATCCCCATAGCAAACCTCTTTTGCTCTGGACAGTTCCTGACATGGACAGAGGTGTCAGCAGAGAGCACTTGTGGTCAGGCAGAAAGAAAATTCAAAAAGAAAAGAACTTCCTGTGTATTATACAGTAGCTGAAAAGTACTGGAAGGATTGAGATTTTTTAATAGAAGTAATTTGCAAATCTGTTTAACTTTCTGGCACCAGTTGATTTAAAAAAAAAGAGTTTCCAGTGGAGTACTTCTTTAATATTTGACCACAGTACACTAATCCCAATAAAAATGGCTTCATCCATACTGCAGCTCAACCCCTAGATTTTGTAAATTCTTTCAATATCCTGTACATCAATCAGGCCAAACAAAAATTTTAAATGGAGTAAAATCCAGTCAAAATGGTCTTCTGAAATATTGTACAGTATATATAAGTGAGCAGATTGCATTGATAAAGGACTGCTCAAAGGTGAGTAAAGAGTTCTGAAATGGTAAAGTGTTTTGTACCACTGGGTGTGACCAACAACTATCAAGCTTATTGTGCTACTTGCAGTGTTTGCAGCTCTTAAGCTTCTGAGCCACTGTTGTAAGGAAAATAAAGTAATCTGTTTAATCAATACATTCTATGATTGTTCCTGAAGTGGAACCCACTACTCCCCCTATACACACCTCGTGTGGTACAGTCAGGAGGATTGCAGGATAAAGATGGTACCACCAACAGTAGTCAGTCCTAAAAACTCACTGAAACCTTTAACTCATGAGTGGTCTGTTTGTGGGCAAGCCTAAAGCTAAAAGTCAAGTGACAAGATGGGCTAACATAGACTCACAGAGAGAAAGATGCACCCCTCTTGGGCTGTTACCCCATGATGCCTATAATGTGGCAAGGACTGCAGGTAGACCGCTTGATCAATATGGGACCTGAGATGGCAACCATGACCGCTCAGCAGTATGAACAATATTTCAAAGCAACTACTCAACTGGAACCTCTGTGTGTCACACTGCCACTACCTACCTACCAAACCCTGTCATCTTTGTATTGTGTTTAGATGTCCAGTTGTGGGAGTAATGGCTGTCTGGGGTAGGAATTCCAGCGGTCCTTGGCCCTTCAAGCAGTGAATTACAAGTGATCTGAGGCATCCAACTTTGCACCCTTCATGGCTTCAAGTGAATGAAAATCCCTATTATTGGTTGGATCGTTTTCTGACAGGAACTGATTCGTCCATCCACTCTGAGACATTAAAGGAAGAAACAGCAGAAGATGCCATGCTCAGATACTCTAATGACCTGATGCCGGTGCTAAGGTTGTGATACTGTACAACAATGCTGGTGCAGGGGGCAGCGATGGGTCTATAAAAGAACAGTGGTTACCACTAGATGGGAAGAGTGTATAATAAGACCATATGAGGTGTAGAACTTTTTATTGGCCTCGGAGAGAGGTAGGCCTGTTTGTCAGCCATGGAGCAAGCTGGGCAAAGTGACATTTTGCTTTTGTAGAAGCTGCTCAGTGGGTTTAATGATGGTGCCTGAATGTTCCAATGAAGCAAAGCCAGAGTATCATACAGGAGAACAGTTGGTAAGGTGACTGTGAAGAGTATATGGGCTGTATAGGACTTCAGAGTCAGCTTTGAGGAAATGTATGGACTGGTCAAGGCCTCAAATCTAACCATGGCTGTGAGTTGAGTGAAACTTCAGCCTTGTGTGGGGTAGTACGCGACCCACGAAAAGTGAGAGCTTGGATGCCCTGTGGCCTTTGCAGTGGCTTGTATGACCCAGAGGACTGGAAAGATTGAGGGAGAGAATGTTAGACTGCAGTGCTCTTGGATAAAAGGTCAGGCAATAGAGTATAGAGTACAAGTTACAGTTACATTCTTATGGAGTCCATGTTTTAACTGATCAGAGCTTTTGTCCTAGTTCAAAGAGAACTTAGATAATGTTGGCTTTAAAGGAGTACTCCACCTGTAGACATCTTATCCCCTATCCAATCCATTACCCCTTGCAATCTCTGCTGTGGCACCCCAGCCATCTGGTGCATGGAGCGAACTTCGCTCGATGCCAGATGTCTAGCGATGCAGTGTCGGAGGTTCGAGACTTCATGGCCACACCTCCCTCATGACATCACGGCCTCCCTCTCAATGCAAGTGTATGGGAGGGGACGCAACCATAGACTTGCATTGAGGGGGTGTGGCGTGATGTCACTAGGGGGCATGGCCGTGATGTAATGAGCCTTCGGCACCGAAGACGGGGTGCTGCAGGGAGGTCAGGATGAGACATCTTTTCCCCTATACTTTGGATAGGGGATAAAATATCTAGGGGCGGAGTACCCCTTTAATGTTATTGCTGTTTTGTCTCTATTTCTCCCTTTTGGAAATAAGTAGCAAAGGGTCAGTGCCATACAGTTTTGCAGAATTAAAAATCATGTTACAACTATGTTCCTTACATTTTGTTATATGGATGAATAATGTGACAGTTCAATATTTCTGCTGATATAAAGCTGAGATGTGTTCTGTAGGAGTGAAGGCGATACCATGTCTACATTTTGTCTTACTAGTGCCTTAAAAAATACAATAGAAAATCAGGAATTATATTCCATCGGGAGATTTTACTGCGCACTTGGAAAGAATAAAAGGACACCCACTCAAGATATTCTCAGCACGGGTACTGACTTGTCAAGCAAGCTCCACCAGATTAAAGTTACTGTCAAAATGAAGTAAGTTGTTGAGGGAGGTATTAGGAGCAGAATAGATCATGGCAACTCCCACTAAAAAATGTAACTTACTGCACGTGGCCCAAGTGTATGGACCACTATGAAAAATTCTGCTGTGTACAGCAACCAACACCAGGACAGATGAGAATGGAAAGAACTCAGTATGACAAATCAAATTCGCAGTGCAAAGAAGATAAGAATTTCTATTGACATGAGGTCAATAGACCCCCAGGACGAAGGACATCCCCAAACGTGCGTTGGGGTGGCGTCACTCTGACTGTGTATTTCATATCGTATTATACTCTTGTGTTTGGTACAGTATGTATATGTTCTTTGCCCTTTTTTTGCACAGTATATTTAGGTGTATGAGAGTCTCAACCCAAACATTTGCACAATAGGGGAACATGTTTGAATGTTTACAGTAATACATTGTTTGAATGCATTGGCCAGAGTGATGCTGTTTTTCTCATCTAGTAGAAATTCTCGCTTTTTTATGAGTTTTATGCAATTTTAATGTACTGTATATTAATAAAATACAAGTTTTATATGGTAACAAGTGACTCCGTTTCTCTTTTGTAGTAATTAGTTGTACCTTGGAGTACACATTAGACCCAATAGTCACAAACAGACATATGCACATGCAGTGACACTGTTATATGGTTTCTTATTGTAATTGGTTGTCTATTGGTTGTATGACACGAGGTCATATACAGCATCCATACACATTAGAACTTCTATAGCTAACCCTATACATCTACCCATATGCCAAACAGCCATAACATTAAAACCGCTCACAAGTTAAGTGCATGCACTATTTCTCCCGTTGCCATCTTCCATCACAAAATAACGGCCGTTATTAATAACAGGCTATAACGGGTTAAAATGGCTATTAGAAAAATCCCATAGACTATAATGGGATTTTCTAACGGACGTATAGGATTTAGTAATTGCCGTTTTACAGCCGATTTTCAGACTGAACTTCCAAAGCATCTTTGAAACGGAGTAATTTTGTAGTGTGTAAGGGGACTAGGGATCAGGTTACATGCTAGCCATTACCAGTCTACAGAGAGGAGTGGGGGCAAGAAGGGAGGTCGGACTGAATGGAAAAACTTAGAAACAATACACACAGAGAGACTGCAAAGAAACCACAGGAGATTACTGTGAACATTAAATCTAACCCCAGGGCTTGATCCACAACCTAGACTGCTAAATAATACTGTATAATGTTCTTCATGCTGCTGCTACTTCTTAGGGTGGAGACATAAAAGATGCAATGCTCCTCCCACTAGCTCTAAAAATCGGAGATAAAGCCTGTAGATAGAAAATCTGATGAATAATTTCTTCCACGAATTATATAATGGCCAGTTCTACTCTTTATGTACACACAAGACGTCTTATCCTAAAGAGTTATCTGAAATTACATGTATGCTTTGAAGGAGTGCTCTGTACTTAATAACTTATCCCCTATCCGCAGGATAGAAGATAAGTGACTAATCCTGGGGGGGGCAGTTGTCTGACCACCCACTGCGTCCTCTACCCCATGAAGTGAGCAGGCACCGCTCGCAAAGTAGTGGCCAACTCCCCCCCCCCCCCATGCGTCTCTTTTGGAGAACTGGTCATTCACTCACTAGCGCTGTATCTCTGGCTTTTTTTTAATAAATCAGCAAAAAAAAATCTACATTTCTGTATTCATATTCTCATCAATGCAAATTGATCAGAGAAAACTTTAGTTTAATTTTATTTTTTTAATACAAGGCAGCAACATAATAAAATGGTAAAGAAAAGGAAAGGGTCTGAAAACCTTCTACAATGCATTGTATATATTCAGAGAGTACCTTTAATATGTTTTTCTTTCCTCTATGTACTTCACCTATGTGCACTCTTCCATGTGCGTGCCCTTTCACGTTTATGAAGAAAAAAATTAGATGTAATATTTGTAATGGTTCATTTAGATGTATCAAAAGCTGAAACCACTTGGATAATCGAATCAAACCATGTCAAGATTTCTAAGAATCAGCCAATTAATTAAATGTTGTTAGTACTTGTCCTTGACAAGGAGGAAAGCTTCATTTACAGTATGCATATTGTTTTTGCGTCATCCAGACGATGTATATAGTGTAGTCATATATCACACTTATAACTTGCTTTGTTATATTATAAGCTGCTTATTACAAGGGTCCTTTTAAGTTCACATTTATTATACTAGGTCACTACACCGCTATGGAATCACCTTCTGAGATGTCAGATAATTGTATGCCTCAGATATACTGTGCAACTTGGAATGAGAGAGAAGTAGAAGTGTAATATGATATATAACAAAAATGGATAATAAAGATGTTAACATTAAAGGGGTACCAAAGGATAGGGGATAAGATGTCTGATCGCGGGGGTCCCGCGGGGCAGAGTCCTGACGTCACGGACTTCTGTTCCCGTAGTCTCAACTCAGACCCTCCAGCGGTTCCGGTGAAAGAATGTGGGTGCCGCATGCAATAATGCGGGGGTCCCAAGCGGCGGGACCCTGGCGATCAGACATCTTATCCCCTATCCTTTGGATAGGGGATAAGATGTCTAGGGTGGGAGTACCCCTTTAAGCAAGAAGATAAACTCATAGAAATCTAAAAATTAAAGAGTTAAAAATCTTTAGTTATCATAAGGGTAGGGTCACACTGGGCGGATACGCATTGTATTTACCGTTATGAGAAATCTTCTGGGCAGCGGGAAATATGCTGTGTATACACTGGGAGCAGACACGGGGCTTTCCCCGCTACAGCCCAGTGTCTGCAATAAGGTTCAGGAGCTGCCCGCGTGTCACAGTTATGTCGGTGCGTGCAGCCGCCCCCAAACCTTATTGCAGACACAGGGCTGTAGCGGGCAAAGCCCTGTGCCTGCTCCTAGCGTATATACAGCGTATTTCCCACTGCTCGGCAGATTTCTCGCAGCATCAAATACTCGGACCTGCTCAGTGTGACGCTAACCATACAAGAGGTTTTCCCATCTGAGAGCGTTATCCCCTAAACACAGGATAGAGGATAAGTGGATAACAGTTATTTATCCTGTGGATAGGGGAGAACTTTCTCAGATGGGAAAACTTTTTGTTTGTTTGTTTTTTTAACTTTAAAAAAGTCAACGGGAAGTTTTTTTTTAGGTTTAACAGTCTGTTTTTTGTTTTTGTTTTGTTTTGGGGGTTTTCCATGGATACAGTTGCATAAGTTTATTTCCATATTTAAAGTTACTTTGTTATTTTGCATTTATATTATAGAGGCTTATGTCTATTGCACGTTTTATTACAAATATATATATATATATATATATATATATATATAAAAATAACTAGATAAATAAACAGATCCTGGCTGGAACAGACACAATCTGTGGCTTTTTTTTACAGCTGTTATAATTATGGTCATAAAATGAAACTGCTTGTCAACTAACAATGCTTTCAGAGGTCTCTTAAAATATGAAGGAACAAATCTGATTGGTTTCTATGGGCAACTGCACCACTCTTTTTATAAGTTTTTATAAGTCTCTCCCAATTAATCAACCACTTGATGAACACGAGAAAAAAAAGGATGTTGTAATAGTAATAAAATCTAACTTGCCACCAAAAGTGCTATATAAAATGGTTTTATGTCACGGTGTTTAAAATTCTCAAAGCTTGGGATGTTCTTTTAAAGCTCAACATGAGACTAAAAAACTGGGAAACATAACCTAAGGCTATGCTCACACCTCGTGTGGAATTTCATTTGGAATTCTGCACAGAAATTCAAAATTCTATGGGATTCAACGAAAATTTAATTCAATGGGATTTTCCTGCGCTGTATGCACGGCAGAATTTCCGTGCTAGATGTTTCTATCATTCTTTCAGCGGACTCCGCGCGGAATGCATTGCCATCTATAAGACGGGAACTGGCAGACCTAGTAAAAATAAGAGGCAGAATAAACTACATAGAGCAGTGTTTCCCCACTAGTGTACCTCCAGCTGTTGCAATGTGGTGGCGGCTCACAATTAGAAACTATCCTGTGTGTGACTTCTTGGTTGTGTGGTGACAAGGGGGTGCAAGATATATCAGTCAAAATCATGACGCCAGGGCACTGTTAGCCTATACACTGTCTGAGGTTGAGACAGCTTCTCCTTGGCAACGCACAGGGCAATAAACACACCAATGGCTGGTTATGGATAACTGTCTTTTACTGAGGCAGGTGTAGATGGTACAACACTCGCAGTACAGAGCAGAGTAGAAGGGATGCAGTGCAACCTTTGGGAGCCCTGTTGCCTTGCTGGGACTTATGGTGCTTTTCAACCACTTGAATTAGATAGATTTGAGACTTGGAGATTAAGAGATATCCCATGCTGACTAGGGTTCTGCTAAGGTCCAATTTCTGATACCACCAGGGTATGACCCACTAACTCCTGTACGCGGAACACTTGCAGAATGGTGTGGCTGATTTGATTAAGAGCTCTTCTTTTGGCTTCCCTCAGAACTTTAGGCTTTAGGTTTCTTTAGGCTTCCCTCACACTTCTTCCCCCTCCATTCCACACTGTAGCTCACATGGAGCTCTGGTCAGAACAAGGTCTTAACTCAACTGAACTAGACTGGGGCAACCCCCCCCCCCCCCACTACACTATATACAGGGCAATTTGGAGGATGCCATTTAGTAATAGGGGTCACCTGGTCACTCTGCATCTGCTTTTTAAGGGTACAGTACACATATAATACAAGAATACCGTAAATACAGCAAAGTGCATAAATACAGTAAACAATAGAACAGTGGGCCCATCACAGGAGCAGCAGGCATGCCCGAGGAGATCCGCAGCCCACAGGACAGACTTTAGTGCTGGGACACCACAGCAAAACTACGATTGTAGTTTTGCAACAGCTAGAGCAACACTAGTTGGGAAACACTGATATAGAGACATGGCATGTTCTGAACAGTAGGATTTTCTACTATTGTCCTGTGCATGAGAAACTACACAGTGTGTAATCTGTCCTGGCCTCTATATACATATGTAAGAAATTCTGACACATATAGTACATATAGCTCTGTTGTAAAGCTACATTTATAAAGGTAATTGGTATGTGTGTGTGTGTGTGGGGGGGGGGGGGGGATGTAAGGCCCCTTTCACACTACAAAATTACTCTGTTTTGAAGATCCGTACGAAGTTCCATCTGAAAATCAGCTATAAAACGGCAGTTACAAAATCCTATACAACGGTTAGAAAATCCCATTATAGTCTATGGGATTTTTCTAATAGCCGTTTTAACCCATTATAGCCTGTTATTAATAACGGACGTTATTTTGTGATGGAAGATAGTAACGGGAGAAATAGTGCATGCACGTATAGGATTTTATAACTGCCGTTTTCAGCTGATTTTCAGACGGAACTTTGTACGGATCTTTAAAACAGAGTAATTTTGTAGTGTGAAAGGGGCC
This sequence comes from Hyla sarda, assembly GCF_029499605.1. NCBI lineage: Eukaryota > Metazoa > Chordata > Amphibia > Anura > Hylidae > Hyla > Hyla sarda. The sequence continues at coordinate 124,937,835 of NC_079197.1, forward strand.
TAAGCAGGACAAAAAAAGAAATTCCTTTCAGCCCTTCCCAGACACTTGCAGCATCAAGACATGGGAAATCATGTAGCATAAGCCGCTGCCACCACTGGCTCCACTTATTTCCTTCTTCAATAAAAGGTCAGATAAGGTTACCGCTATAGACATTAAATGGATGTCAGATCCTGTAGAGTAATTTGCCAGGGGCCTCTCTGCCAACCTTTATCAGGTCCTGAGGGCATTGCAAGGAAGATATCATTTATTATGGCTAAATGTAGAAATCGCTTTTCTATTCTTTTTTTAATCAAGAAAAGGTAATTTGATGAACTTGAAATTATGCGGACAGCTACAGAAGGTTTAATACATGTTCTCAGAGTCTTTTGTGGATGTGAATATGTTTTGATTCTTCTGATGTCCCCTGAGATGGCATTGATCAAGTATCTCCATATCACGTTTTGAAGAGATTTTCTAAGCTCTGAGCATTAAACGTTCTGTTTGACCTAATAAATCTCTACCTTCCAATTAGAATTTTATGGCGATTCTTGTATTTATGTTTGTTTAACCCCTCCAGGAGGAAGGGCGTATCCGTCAATTCTGACCAGCGAATTGCAGCAATTTTGAGTCATTAATGTCTCTGGTGACCACCAATCACCCTACGTACCTAGGTGGGAGCACTTTTATTGGTCGGATAGAATGTCTGACCAATAACAGCTGGCAGTGAGAGGATTTGTGTCAACCTTCCTCCACTCTGCCTGCCCACCCACAGAAGTCAGTGAGCAGAGTTAGAGTGACAGTGACACCCTCTAGTGCCATTCGTGCCCATTTGGGCACTGTGAGTGCCATCCAGCACTTGTTAGTGCAGCCACCTCCAAAGAAGGGTGGAACTCAGGCGCTGAAGAACCAAGCAAATCTCAGGACAACAATACATTTATTCCCAGTATGCAACGCGTTTCACGCATGTGCGCTTCATCAGGCATCAGTTGTCTGATGAAGTGCACATGCGCGAAACGCGTTGCATACTGGAAATAAATGTATTGTTGTCCTGAGATTTGCCTGGTCCTTCAGCGCCTGAGTTCCACCCTTCTTTGGAGGTGACTGTTTTTTCTTGTGCCAATTTTGTGGAGCGGCAGCAGTGGATCACTATCACACACCTTTATCCATGTTGTGCTGGCTTATGCACAACCTGCTTTGGTTAGCGCTAATTTACATTGAGCGTCTTGCATGATTTGGCGTTATTACACTATGGAGCGCTCCTTCTTTGTCTTTTTTTTGTTAGTGCAGCAACAGTCTTAAAATAGTTAGAGAAAGGTAGGCCTCCCTTCGGCGATCGGGAAAGAGGATGCCAGAGTTCCCTTGGAACTGGAGGTGCTAGGATTATCCCAGGCCAACACTTTCCAGGTGAGGTCCCCCACTCTGGAAAGAAGGGACGGTCCCAGAAAAAATGCTGATTGTGTCGCAGGAGGGAGATAAGGAAGGACACCACCACTCACCCAATCATCTGGACCCCTGTGTTGAAGACTGCTTCAGGGAGTACCACACTTCCATGGAGTACTAAATTTATGATCCTCTTACCCCATTTTAGTTTCCCATAATTTGACCCCAATGTACCTGTCCACAGTACATTGCCTTCCAAATTTTAAACACATAAACCACAAAATTGCCCAAAAAAACCCTTCAAAGAATACCCCTGATAAGACCTCTTGGGGTATTTTTTTCAAAAAATGGGTCATGGGTCACCAAGTCATTTGCATCGGAGGTTTTCAATTTGCCTCAAATGCCCAGTGTTCTCTCCCCACCTGAGCGGTGTGCTCAATTGCAGGCAACAGTTTAGGGACGGCCACTCATAAAACATTCCCAGAATGATGAAGTAGTGCATAGGGTTTGGAGGGGCACAATTTTTACTCTTGGCTATGCTCTGGGTCATCATTCTAGGAACATGATTGGCATATCAGTAGTAAAATTGCAATTTTCATTTTCCCAAACTACACTTCATCCATTCCTGGAAAATAAATGTAGGAAACACTTGTGCATTCAAAATGTCCATATTCCTAAGGGGGTGTACTGCCTGTAATGGGGTCACATGTGGCTGTTCCTTTCTGTTATTTTCCTCTGAATGTTTGTAACTGTCAGCTACTGATATGTTATAGGCCTCAAATGCAAACATGACTCTTGAGCCCTGTTATGTACCCGCACAGCACTTTACGTCCACATATAGGGTATGTACATACTAAGAAGCAATGGGGTTACAAATATTGGGGGCATTTTCTTCTATTACCCCTTGTGCAAATGAAAAATTTGGGGTCTACACCTGCCTTCTAAGTTTTCTAGTGCACCCACAGATCACTTTACATCCACATATGAGGTATTTCAGTACTTGAGAAAAATTGGGTTACACATTTTTGGGGGCTTTTTCTTCTTTTACTGCTTGTAAAAATGAAAAATAATGGGGTCTACAAGAACATGTTCGCGAAACACCTAAAGGGTTAACAAACTTTCTGAATAAATGTATGTCCTGATGTGCTGGGGCTTAACACACCAGGTAGTACATTTATGTCCTGTATATGAAGCAAGCACAGGAAATGCGTTCCCTTTATGCATGGCAGGTCCTGGCTGCTATCAGCAGCCAGGGACCCACCGGTAATGGCAGACATAAGCAATTTTGCTGATGTACACCATTAACCCCTACTGATTATGCCATCTGCAGCATCTAATGGCTGATAGGATCACCTGTGCCATGACCACAGGGACCAGATCAACCAAGATGGCGGACAGAGGTCCCCTCCACTGCCTCAACTACTCTCCCAGGTCTTCTCTCCAACACAAAAATTCAGCCATCGACAGCTCTGTATACAGAAAAATAAGAAAGATATGGGGTCAGAACAGGGAAAGAAGAATGTTATAGGGTCAGAACAATAATAGAAAAGCTATGTAACCATGGGTATTGCTTTAATCATATTGACCCACAAATAAAAGAGAACATGTCAGGTTCTTTTCAATTTCGGGCCACAAATAATGCTTTCTGGTTGTGCCATACTGTTACGCCGAGCGCTCCGGGTCCCCGCTCCTCCCCGGAGCGCTCGCTACACTCCTCTCACTGCAGCGCTCCGGTCGGTTCCACGGACCCGGGGCGCTGCGATACCGCCTCTGGCCGGGATGCGATTCGCGATGCGGGTAGCGCCCGCTCGCGATGCGCACCCCGGCTCCCGTACCTGACTCGCTCTCCGTCAGTTCTGTCCCGGCGCGCGCGGCCCCGCTCCCTAGGGCGCGCGCGCGCCGGGTCTTTGCGATTTAAAGGGCCACTGCGCCGCTGATTGGCGCAGTGGTTCCAATTAGTGTTTACACCTGTGCACTTCCCTATATCACCTCACTTCCCCTTCACTCCCTCGCCGGATCTTGTTGCCTTAGTGCCAGTGAAAGCGTTTCCTTGTGTGTTCCTAGCCTGTGTTCCAGACCTCCTGCCGTTGCCCCTGACTACGATCCTTGCTGCCTGCCCCGACCTTCTGCTACGTCCGACCTTGCTTCTGTCTACTCCCTTGTACCGCGCCTATCTTCAGCAGCCAGAGAGGTTGAGCCGTTGCTAGGGGATACGACCTGGTCACTACCGCCGCAGCAAGACCATCCCGCTTTGCGGCGGGCTCTGGTGAAAACCAGTAGTGACTTAGAACCGATCCTCTAGCACGGTCCACGCCAATCCCTCTCTGGCACAGAGGATCCACTACCTGCCAGCCGGCATCGTGACAGTAGATCCGGCCATGGATCCCGCTGAAGTTCCTCTGCCAGTTGTCGCTGACCTCACCACGGTGGTCGCCCAGCAGTCACAACAGATTGCGCAACAAGGCCAACAGCTGTCTCAACTGACTGTTATGCTACAACAGTTACTACCACAGCTCCAGCAACCATCTCCTCCGCCAGCTCCTGTACCTCCTCCGCAGCGAGTGGCCGCTTCTGGACTACGACTATCCTTGCCGGATAAATTTGATGGGGACTCTAAGCTTTGCCGTGGCTTCCTTTCCCAATGTTCATTACACTTGGAGATGATGTCGGACCAGTTCCCCACTGAAAGGTCTAAGGTGGCTTTCGTAGTCAGCCTGCTGTCTGGAAAAGCCCTGGCTTGGGCCACACCGCTCTGGGACCGCAATGACCCCGTCACTGCCTCTGTACACTCCTTCTTCTCGGAAATTCGAAGTGTCTTTGAGGAACCTGCCCGAGCCTCTTCTGCTGAGACTGCCCTGTTGAACCTGGTCCAGGGTAATTCTTCCGTTGGCGAGTATGCCGTACAATTCCGTACTCTTGCTTCTGAATTATCCTGGAACAATGAGGCCCTCTGCGCGACCTTTAAAAAAGGCCTATCCAGCAACATTAAAGATGTTCTGGCCGCACGAGAAATGCCTGCTAATCTTCATGAACTTATTCACCTAGCCACTCGCATTGACATGCGTTTTTCCGAAAGGCGTCAGGAGCTCCGCCAAGATATGGACTCTGTTCGCACGAGGCGTTTCTTCTCCTCGGCTCCTCTCTCCTCTGGTTCCCTGCAATCTGTTCCTGTGCCTCCCGCCGTGGAGGCTATGCAGGTCGACCGGTCTCGCCTGACATCTCAAGAGAGGACACGACGCCGCATGGAGAACCTCTGCCTGTACTGTGCTAGTACCGAACACTTCCTGAGGGATTGTCCTATCCGCCCTCCCCGCCTGGAAAGACGTACCCTGACTCCGCACAAAGGTGAGACAATCCTTGATGTCCACTCTGCTTCTCCACGTCTTACTGTGCCTGTGCGGATGTCTGCCTCTGCCTTCTCCTTCTCTTCTGTGGCCTTCTTGGACTCTGGATCTGCAGGAAATTTTATTTTGGCCTCTCTCGTCAACAGGTTCAACATCCCAGTGACCAGTCTCACCAGACCCCTTTACATCAATTGTATAAACAATGAAAGATTGGACTGTTCCATACGTTTCCGCACGGAGCCCCTTCTAATGAGCATCGGATCTCATCACGAGAGGATTGAACTTTTGGTCCTCCCCAATTGCACCTCGGAAATTCTCCTTGGACTTCCCTGGCTTCAACTTCATTCCCCAGCCCTGGATTGGTCCACTGGGGAGATCAAGAGTTGGGGGCCCTCTTGTTCCAAGGACTGTCTAAAACCGGTTCCCAGTAACCCTTGCCGTAACTCTGTGCTTCCTCCAGTAACCGGTCTCCCTAAGGCCTATATGGACTTCGCGGATGTTTTCTGCAAAAAACAAGCGGAGACTCTACCTCCTCACAGGCCTTATGATTGTCCTATCGACCTCCTCCCGGGCACTACTCCACCCCGGGGCAGAATTTATCCTCTCTCTGCCCCAGAGACTCTTGCCATGTCTGAATACGTCCAGGAGAATCTAAAAAAGGGCTTTATCCGTAAATCCTCCTCTCCTGCCGGAGCCGGATTTTTCTTTGTGTCCAAAAAAGATGGCTCTCTACGTCCTTGCATTGACTACCGCGGACTTAATAAAATCACGGTTAAGAACCGCTACCCCTTACCCCTCATCTCTGAACTCTTTGATCGCCTCCAAGGTGCCCACATCTTTACTAAATTGGACTTAAGAGGCGCCTATAACCTCATCCGCATCAGAGAGGGGGATGAGTGGAAAACAGCATTTAACACCAGAGATGGACACTTTGAGTATCTGGTCATGCCCTTTGGCCTGTGCAACGCCCCTGCTGTCTTCCAAGACTTTGTTAATGAAATTTTTCGTGATCTGTTATACTCCTGTGTTGTTGTATATCTTGATGATATCCTAATTTTTTCGGCCAATCTAAAAGAACACCGCCAGCATGTCCGTATGGTTCTTCAGAGACTTCGTGACAATCAACTCTATGCTAAAATTGAGAAATGTCTGTTTGAATGCCAATCTCTTCCTTTTCTAGGATACTTGGTCTCTGGCCAGGGACTACAAATGGATCCAGATAAACTCTCTGCCGTCTTAGATTGGCCACGCCCCTCCGGACTCCGTGCCATCCAACGTTTTTTGGGGTTCGCCAATTATTACAGGCAATTTATTCCACATTTTTCTACCATTGTGGCTCCTATTGTGGCTTTAACCAAAAAAAATGCCGATCCCAAGTCTTGGCCTCCTCAAGCGGAAGACGCCTTTAAACGACTCAAGTCTGCCTTCTCTTCGGCTCCCGTGCTCTCCAGACCTGACCCATCTAAACCCTTCCTATTGGAGGTTGATGCCTCCTCAGTGGGAGCTGGAGCTGTCCTTCTACAAAAAAACTCTTCCGGGCATGCTGTTACTTGTGGGTTTTTTTCTAGGACCTTCTCTCCGGCGGAGAGGAACTACTCCATCGGGGATCGAGAGCTTCTAGCCATTAAATTAGCACTTGAGGAATGGAGGCATCTGCTGGAGGGATCAAGATTTCCAGTTATTATTTACACCGATCACAAGAACCTCTCATACCTCGAGTCTGCCCAACGGCTGAATCCTCGTCAGGCCAGGTGGTCTCTGTTCTTTGCTCGATTTAATTTTGAAATTCACTTTCGGCCTGCTGATAAGAACATTAGGGCCGATGCTCTCTCTCGTTCCTCAGATGCTTCTGAAATTGAACTCTCTCCTCAACACATCATTCCTCCTGACTGCCTGATTTCCACTTCTCCAGCCTCCATCAGGCAAACTCCTCCAGGAAAGACCTTTGTTTCTCCACGCCAACGCCTCGGAATCCTCAAATGGGGTCACTCCTCCCATCTCGCAGGTCATGCGGGCATCAAGAAATCTGTGCAACTCATCTCTCGCTTCTATTGGTGGCCGACTCTAGAGACTGATGTGGTGGACTTTGTGCGAGCCTGCACTATCTGTGCCCGGGATAAGACTCCTCGCCAGAAGCCCGCTGGTTTTCTTCTTCCTCTGCCTGTTCCCGAACAACCTTGGTCTCTGATTGGTATGGATTTTATTACTGACTTACCCCCATCCCATGGCAACACTGTTATTTGGGTGGTCGTTGATCGATTCTCCAAAATGGCACATTTCATCCCTCTTCCTGGTCTTCCTTCAGCGCCTCAGTTGGCTAAACAATTTTTTGTACACATTTTTCGTCTTCACGGGTTGCCTACGCAGATCGTCTCGGATAGAGGCGTCCAATTTGTGTCTAAATTCTGGAGGGCTCTCTGTAAACAACTCAAGATTAAATTAAATTTTTCTTCTGCATACCATCCTCAATCCAATGGACAAGTAGAAAGAATTAACCAGATCTTGGGTGACTATTTACGACATTTTGTTTCCTCCCGCCAGGATGACTGGGCAGATCTTCTACCTTGGGCCGAATTCTCGTATAATTTCAGAATCTCTGAATCTTCCTCCAAATCCCCGTTTTTCGTGGTGTACGGCCGTCACCCTCTTCCCCCCCTCCCTACCCCCTTGCCCTCTGGTCTGCCCGCTGTGGATGAAATTTCTCGTGATCTTTCCATCATATGGAGAGAGACCCAAAATTCTCTCTTACAGGCTTCTTCACGCATGAAGAGATTCGCGGATAAGAAAAGAAGAGCTCCTCCCATTTTTTCCCCTGGAGACAAGGTATGGCTCTCCGCCAAATATGTCCGCTTCCGTGTCCCTAGCTATAAGTTGGGACCACGCTATCTTGGTCCTTTCAAGATTTTGCGCCAGATTAATCCTGTCTCTTACAAACTTCTTCTTCCTCCTTCTCTTCGTATTCCTAATGCCTTTCATGTTTCTCTTCTTAAACCACTTATCATTAACCGTTTCTCTCCCAAATCTGTTCCCCCCACTCCTGTCTCCGGCTCCTCGGACATCTTCTCCGTCAAAGAAATTTTAGCATCTAAAAAGGTCAGAGGGAAAACCTTCTTTTTAGTGGATTGGGAGGGTTGTGGTCCAGAAGAGAGGTCCTGGGAACCTGAGGACAATATCCTGGACAAAAGTCTGGTCCTCAGGTTCTCAGGCTCCAAGAAGAGGGGGAGACCCAAGGGGGGGGGTACTGTTACGCCGAGCGCTCCGGGTCCCCGCTCCTCCCCGGAGCGCTCGCTACACTCCTCTCACTGCAGCGCTCCGGTCGGTTCCACGGACCCGGGGCGCTGCGATACCGCCTCTGGCCGGGATGCGATTCGCGATGCGGGTAGCGCCCGCTCGCGATGCGCACCCCGGCTCCCGTACCTGACTCGCTCTCCGTCAGTTCTGTCCCGGCGCGCGCGGCCCCGCTCCCTAGGGCGCGCGCGCGCCGGGTCTTTGCGATTTAAAGGGCCACTGCGCCGCTGATTGGCGCAGTGGTTCCAATTAGTGTTTACACCTGTGCACTTCCCTATATCACCTCACTTCCCCTTCACTCCCTCGCCGGATCTTGTTGCCTTAGTGCCAGTGAAAGCGTTTCCTTGTGTGTTCCTAGCCTGTGTTCCAGACCTCCTGCCGTTGCCCCTGACTACGATCCTTGCTGCCTGCCCCGACCTTCTGCTACGTCCGACCTTGCTTCTGTCTACTCCCTTGTACCGCGCCTATCTTCAGCAGCCAGAGAGGTTGAGCCGTTGCTAGGGGATACGACCTGGTCACTACCGCCGCAGCAAGACCATCCCGCTTTGCGGCGGGCTCTGGTGAAAACCAGTAGTGACTTAGAACCGATCCTCTAGCACGGTCCACGCCAATCCCTCTCTGGCACAGAGGATCCACTACCTGCCAGCCGGCATCGTGACACATACATTTTATGGTAAAATAAAAGGTGTAACCAATTTGTTGGGCAAAAAAAATTTGGCTCTGTGGCTGGAAAAAGAAAAGAAAAAACGAAAATGGAAAAGTGAAACTTGGCTGTGTCCTCAACGGGATAGGCACATTAAATTTATACAGGTTCACTGCAGTATTGAACAGGTAGTTCAATAATGGCATGAAGACTATTGATTATTTTTAATATTTCAATGTTTACTTTGGAAAAAGAAATCATTTGTTTCAGCTCTGCAGCCCCAAGGCCTGTGAGGGATTGTGTCATTTTTCCTTTCTTCTATGCATGCCTTTGACAAGATGACTCTTCTTAGGGTCATTGAAAGACAATGCATTGCCCTTGTGTAACAATTTAGAATGTGTTTCTGTTTTCATTGCATTGTAAACATATTCAACCTCACTAAATCTCTATGGTCATATGCTGAATATGAAAGCACTAAAACCAATACATATTGGTCCCATTGTCACTCTGGTATGATGAAATGTGGCTGAGTACTATAGAATAGACAGTGTAATGAAACATTGTCAAAGAGCCTTCAAAGATGACAATAATGTCATAATGGTTGAGCCATTTGCATCCACATTACAGAATGCGGGGTATTACGGGTCACTCTTCCTGATAACAACTTTTACAGAAATGAAAGTGTCTTAAAATCATGAATTGCATGGTAAAGGGAACGCACAATAAAGATAGCAAAAGTAACAACATATCTTTATTCTATACTAATATGGAAGAAGGCAGAAAGTGTTGAGATAAATCTACAGTATAACACCTACCATTGGGCAAATGTATGACAAAAAACACTCTGCTGTGCTTTAGATATTGACACAACACCAAAACAACGACAAGAGAAAGACAGCAAAAAAAAAAAAAAAAATTCTAGTGCTTTATTAATTTATGGTTAGCACCATAAAAGAGGTTGAATTTTTTATTTATTTTTTGCTGTTTTTCTCTTGTCGTTGTTTTGGGGTTGTGTCAATATCTAAAGCACAGCAGACTGGTATTTATCATACCTTTGCCCAATTGTAGGTGTTATACTGTAGACAATAACACGAACAATGAGAACTGCAGAAGCACTAAACCAATAAAAAAGGTGCTAAAGGAGGGGTGTCTAAAGCATGGACATGTGTGCATGTATCTCACAAGTATAAACTGATAAACATTACACCTGAAATATATCACAGTATTGCAAATTACTAGTGACTTATCCACACAAACGCAAATGGCAGTCCATTGCACCTTACAAAATGTATCCATGTAAAATATGCATCACAGTAGCAAGAATACCCCAACATACGTTTCGCTACCCAGCTTCATCAGGTTAAGTGGTCTGTGTGCACTACATATATATTTATATATATATATATATGTGTGCACTACATATATATTTATATATATATATATATATATATATATTTATATATATATATTTATATATATATATATATATATATATATATATATATATATGTAAATCTAAGGTAATGAAAAGCTTTACCGTTAACAGCATTGTATACTGCAATGTATACAGTGGAGAGAAATTTTTCCATAGTGATGAATAATTAGGATGTTATAGAGGTTTCCAAAGTAACAGTTTTGAACTCAAATATTTGGGCTCCTGCTTAACAATGGTGCATAGTTCAGGTGCCATTGCACCCCTTTGGTAGTCCAGTTTTCTCCCATCCATTATAAGCATAGGGTTGGTGGTAGAGATGGACTGACATCTTAGGCATTAAAGGGGTACTTCTTGCGGAAAACTTTTTTTTTTTTTTCAAATCAATTGGTGCCAGAAAGTTAAACAATAGAAATAGGCAAATTTCAATCAGCTCACCCCTGGTGCCTTTTGCAGAGCATGGAACAGTGTGGACTGCACTGAACAGGTATTTGCAAAAGACAAAGAATCCAGCTCAACCACAGATGAACGGTGAAGATGCACTTTATTCACACATAGCTACATGGAACACGGATTACAGGTGGCAGGAAGTGACACGTTTCGGCCAGGTGCTGGCCTTACTCATACACAGGGTAGTATTACAAAAGGATCATATATATGGAGGCCGAGGGGGAAATGCGGAACAGGTAACACCTCTAGATTCCACATCTATCCCTCCCTTCTTATTTACATAGAACACACAGATGTACCCTAGATACAAAATGCTAAATGCATACAAAATGTAAGAAAAAGTCAGGAGGGATGTATACATACATAAATAAATTGCCCTTTTAATTTTTGTCCCTGAATGCATCAATAAAAAAAACATCAATGTACTTCACTCTAAAATTCATCTGAAATTCCAAAAGAAGTCTTATGTAGCATATGCATCACTAGATAGGTCAATATATTAACATAGTAGTAAGTCAATATCTAAAATTATTATCATAACTCAGATTACAGAATTCTTAGATATAAAAAGTAAATGTAAATAAACCTAACCAAGTGTGTGTGACAAGGGACGTGGCATCTAATATAATTATGTTGTATCACAATAATTATACCATATCCATGAATGAACTCATGGAAATTGCATCATTATTGTGATATATTAGATGCAGTGTCCCTTGTCACACACACAAGGTTAGGTTTACTTATATTTACTTTTTATATTAAAGAATTCTGTAATCTGAGTTATGATAATAATTTTAGATATTGATTTACTATCATGTTAATATATTGACCTATCTAGTGATGCATATCCTACATAAGACTTTTTTTGGAATTTCATATGAATTTTAGTGTGAAGTAAATGTTTTTTAATGATGCATTCAGGAACAAAAATTAAAATGGTAATTTATTTATATGTGTATATATCCCTGCTGACTTTTTATTACATTTTGTATGCAATTCGCATCCTGTATACAGTATACATCTGTGTGTTCTGCATCTGGCCGAAATGCGTCACTTCCTGCCACCTGTAACCTGTGTTCCATGTAGCTATGTGTGAATAAAGTTCATCTTCACTGTTCATCTGTGGCTGAGCTGGATTCCTTGTCTTTTGCAGAAAATTAAACAGATTTTTAAATTACTTCTATTAATAAAATCTTAATCCTTCCAGTACTGATCAGCTGCTGTATGTTCCAGGGGAAGTTCTGAAGTTCTTTTATGTCTGACCACAGTGCTCTCTGATGACACCTCTGTCCATGTCAGGAACTGACCAGAGTAGGAGCAAATCCTCTTAGCAAATCTCTCCTGCTCTGGACAGTTCCTGACACAGACAAAGATGTCAGTAGCGAGCGCTATGGTCAGACAGAAAAGAACAACTCAACTTCCTCTGGAGCATACAACAGCTGATAAGTACTGGAAGGATTAAGATTTTTGACTAGAAATAATTTACAAATAGGTTTAAGTTTCTTGCACCAGTTGATTTGAAAACAATTGTTTTCCACCGGAGAACCCCTTTAAGGCTGTGTCAGAGCACTCATGGAGCTTTCAGCCACTGTCATTTTTAAGGATTTATAAAAACCTGCCTGGTTTTGTTTGACTATGCACCTTTTTAGGCAAATATAAGAAACTTTGTAATACATCTAATTTTTTTTCTCCTGTTATCAAACTTTTTCCCTTTCCCCCCTTCTGCTGTTAAAATCATCTAAAAAAAATCAGCTCAGCTTTATCCTGTGTTTGAAAGTGGTCAGTCAGAAACTCCACATACTTTGCAGAGGTCATCTTTGCACCTAAAGTGTCTGACCAGCTCTCTTCATATGATTCTGGCCCAAAACATGACTCCACCACCGCCTTGCTGATGTTGCAGCCTTGTTGGAACAGGGTGGCCATCCATTAATCAGTCACTACTCCATCCATCTGGACTATCCAGGGTTGCATGGCACTCATCAGTGAACAGGACTGTTTGAAAATTAGTCTTCATGTATTTTTCTGCCCAATGCAGCCATTTCTGCTTGTGAGCATTGGTTAGTGGTGGCTGAATATCTAATGTTTTTATACCTCGTCCAAGGCATTGAACTATTTCACTCTTTTCAACAGCAGAGAGATCCTTTTTCTTCCCCAAATTCCTTGAAAATGGTGCTCTGCTTAATAATGTGGAACACCCACCTTTAGTAGTTTTTCCTAAAATTGGGCTCACCTGGCAATCTAATTATCACAGGTGTCCGAGATTGTTTTCAGTGATCAAAAGAGCCCTGAGACACAATGCCATCCATGAGTTAAACAGAAAAACTAAATATTTAATCTTTGTGACACTTAAATAGAATTTGCATAATAATTTAGAACCGGGTACACTACTTTCCTAATAGTTCTAAAAATTCTAACCCATGGTCCATATGGTGCCTCTATTCATTGTGTCCTAATAACCAGATCAAAGCTGGGTTCCTCTTTGTCCCTCCTTAATTTTAGGACATAACTGACGGGGATGGAGAAACTATTAACTATTTTGGAAAAATAACTCTTTTAATGCTCCTATGGTACCAAAAGAAAAATGGTACCAAACAAAAAATAAAGGGGAAATACACTGGAAGAAAAAAAAATGTAGAAAAAGAAAAAATATCAAAACAATGAACACAGCTGTTACAAAAACAAAAATATATGCTTTAAATTTTTTTAAAAAAAAACATACTCCTGGGCATCTGGAGCAAAAAGAAATAACACCGTGCTGACACATGATACACAATGAACAGGTTATTGTCATGTCTGTCCTGGTCTGTGTTCCCACACAGCTATTGGATTTGCTGTGTGAACAGTTTTATGTTCCCTGGTCAGGGAATAGTTAATATCTCAGGCTTTTTCAGCTTCAGCCTCTGTTAGCCAATAGCTCCTTGGGTGCATCTATTTAATGTCAGCCCAGATCAGCCAGTAGTCTATTTGGATTTATTATTAATGGCTACTCCTATAGTGGAGTGGAGTGTCCAGTTTGTGTGTTCAGTGTGAACAGTGTCCTATGTTAGATCCCTGTTACTGCTCCATGGGACTCCTTGTCTACTAGGGGTGTTCAGAGGGATTGCTGTCCCTGTCTTGCGTTCAGTGTGAACAGTGTTCTATAATTATATTCTGTTGTATCCGTTTTTCTGAGTTATAACTAGGCATCTCCTGTCCATGGGGACTCAGAGGGTTTTGTTATTCCTGCGTCTACTGGAGGTGTTCTGAAGGGATTGCAATTATTCCTGTCTTGTGTTCAGTGTGAACAGTGTTCTATTAATATATCCTGTGCATTCTTGCATCTCTGTTACCTGTCCATGGGGACTTTGTGTCTACTGGAGGTTTGCATAGGGAATGCGAATATTTCTGATTAGCGATAGATCCCTGTTTTTGGTCCAAGGGGACTTTATGTCTACTGGATGTTCTTGGGGATTATGCTATATTCCTGTCTATTGACTTATCCGTTTTCCTGTCTGGTGTTTTGAACTCTATGTTTATTAGCTCTTTATTCAGATCTCTGGAGTTCTGCACATGACTATTGATCTATAGTGTCCTCTGTTCACAACCACGGATCTATAGTGTCCTCTGTTGACGACCACTGAGTCCTCTGTTCGTGTCTGCTGATCCATAGTGTCCTCTGTTCATGTCCGCTGATATAGTGTCTGTTACGCCTAGCGCTCCGGGTCCCCGCTCCTCCCCGGAGCGCTCACGGCGTCTCTCTCCCTGCAGCGCCCCGGTCAGTCCCGCTGACCGGGAGCGCTGCACTGTCATGGCCGTCGGGGATGCGATTCGCACAGCGGGACGCGCCCGCTCGCGAATCGCATCCCAGGTCACTTACCCGTCCCGGTCCCCTGCTGTCATGTGCTGGCGCGCGCGGCTCCGCTCTCTAGGGCGCGCGCGCGCCAGCTCTCTGAGACTTAAAGGGCCAGTGCACCAATGATTGGTGCCTGGCCCAATTAGCTTAATTGGCTTCCACCTGCTCCCAGACTATATCTGCTCACTGCCCCTGCACTCCCTTGCCGGATCTTGTTGCCTTGTGCCAGTGAAAGCGTTTAGTGTTGTCCAAGCCTGTGTTACCTGAACTCCTGCTATCCACCTTGACTACGAACCTTGCCGCCTGCCCCGACCTTCTGCTACGTCTGACCTTGCCTCTGCCTAGTCCTTCTGTCCCACGCCTTCTCAGCAGTCAGCGAGGTTGAGCCGTTGCTAGTGGATACGACCTGGTTGCTACTGCCGCAGCAAGACCATCCCGCTTTGCGGCGGGCTCTGGTGAACACCAGTAGCCTCTTAGAACCGGTCCACCAGCACGGTCCACGCCAATCCCTCGCTGACACAGAGGATCCACTACCTGTAAGCCGAATCGTGACAGTAGATCCGGCCATGGATCCCGCTGAGGTGCCGCTGCCAAGTCTCGCTGACCTTCCCACGGTGGTCGCTCAGCAATCGCAGCAGATTGCCCAACAAGGACAGCAGCTGTCGCAGTTGACCGCCATGTTACAGCAACTTCTGCCTCTGCTACAGCAGCAACCATCTCCTCCGCCAGCTCCTGCACCTCCTCCGCAGCGAGTGGCCGCTCCTAGCCTCCGCTTGTCCCTGCCGGACAAATTTGATGGGGACTCTAGACTCTGCCGTGGATTTCTGTCTCAGTGTTCCCTGCATATGGAGATGTTGTCGGACTTGTTTCCTACAGAACGGTCTAAGGTGGCGTTCGTAGTGAGCCTTTTTTCAGGAAAGGCCTTGTCTTGGGCCACACCGCTCTGGGACCGCAATGATCCTGCCACAGCCACAGTCCAGTCCTTCTTCGCTGAGGTCCGTAGTGTCTTCGAGGAGCCAGCCCGAGCTTCTTCTGCCGAGACTGCCCTGCTGAACCTGGTCCAGGGTAATTCTTCAGTGGGCGAGTACGCCATCCAATTTCGTACTCTTGCTTCCGAATTATCATGGAATAACGAGGCTCTCTGCGCGACCTTTAAAAAAGGCCTATCCAGTCGCATCAAGGATGTGCTGGCCGCACGAGAGATTCCTGCCAACCTGCAAGAACTTATCCATTTGGCCACCCGCATTGACATGCGTTTTTCTGAGAGACATCAAGAGCTCCGCCAGGAAAAAGACTTAGATCTCTGGGCACCTCTTCCACAGTATCCGCTGCAATCTACGCCTGGGCCTCCCGCCGAGGAGGCCATGCAAGTGGATCGGTCTCGCCTGACCCAGGAAGAGAGGAATCGCCGTAGGGAAGAAAATCTTTGTCTGTACTGTGCCAGTACCGAGCATTTCTTGGTGGATTGCCTTATTCGTCCTCCACATCTGGGAAACGCACGCACGCACCCAGCTCACGTGGGTGTGGCGTCTCTTGGTTCAAAGTCTGCTTCTCCACGTCTCACGGTGCCCGTGCGGATTTCTCCTTCAGCCAACTCCTCCCTCCCAGCCGTGGCCTGCTTGGACTCTGGTGCCTCTGGGAATTTTATTCTGGATTCTTTGGTGAATAAATTCCGCATCCCAGTGACCCGTCTCGTCAAGCCGCTCTACATTTCCGCGGTCAACGGAGTCAGATTGAATTGCACTGTGCGTTACCGCACAGAACCCCTCCTGATGTGTATTGGACCCATCACGAAGTGATTGAGTTCTTCGTCCTTCCCAACTGTACCTCTGAGGTCCTCCTCGGTCTGCCATGGCTCCGGCTTCATTCTCCCACCCTTGACTGGACCACCGGGGAGATCAAGAACTGGGACTCTGCCTGCCATAGGAAGTGCCTCTCCCCCCCTCCCAGTCATGTCAGGCAAGCCTCATGGCCCCCGTCCTTGTGTCACCCTGCCCCGTGCCAAGCTTCACCCTCTGCCCTCCCTCCCCATTCCCACTCCTGCTGTACTGCCTGCCTTTGAGGAAACCCTCCACTCACTCCCGGTGTCCTCGTCCCAGGTAAACCAGTTGTCGGACAAAATAAAGGGGAGACCTAAGGGGGGGGGTACTGTTACGCCTAGCGCTCCGGGTCCCCGCTCCTCCCCGGAGCGCTCACGGCGTCTCTCTCCCTGCAGCGCCCCGGTCAGTCCCGCTGACCGGGAGCGCTGCACTGTCATGGCCGTCGGGGATGCGATTCGCACAGCGGGACGCGCCCGCTCGCGAATCGCATCCCAGGTCACTTACCCGTCCCGGTCCCCTGCTGTCATGTGCTGGCGCGCGCGGCTCCGCTCTCTAGGGCGCGCGCGCGCCAGCTCTCTGAGACTTAAAGGGCCAGTGCACCAATGATTGGTGCCTGGCCCAATTAGCTTAATTGGCTTCCACCTGCTCCCAGACTATATCTGCTCACTGCCCCTGCACTCCCTTGCCGGATCTTGTTGCCTTGTGCCAGTGAAAGCGTTTAGTGTTGTCCAAGCCTGTGTTACCTGAACTCCTGCTATCCACCTTGACTACGAACCTTGCCGCCTGCCCCGACCTTCTGCTATGTCTGACCTTGCCTCTGCCTAGTCCTTCTGTCCCACGCCTTCTCAGCAGTCAGCGAGGTTGAGCCGTTGCTAGTGGATACGACCTGGTTGCTACTGCCGCAGCAAGACCATCCCGCTTTGCGGCGGGCTCTGGTGAACACCAGTAGCCTCTTAGAACCGGTCCACCAGCACGGTCCACGCCAATCCCTCGCTGACACAGAGGATCCACTACCTGTAAGCCGAATCGTGACAGTGTCCTCTGAACTTATACTATAGAGATCTATGTTCCTGTTATGTTTCTGGTTTGTGACCAACTATTTATTAGTATTAGTATAATAGGATCAGTCACTATATCACCCATCTCTTCACACCTTCCTGCGACCTCTTCATTCTGGGTGGGGTCCTCCCCCTGATGCCCAATGCTGCTTACCTCATGCTGTGATGACTGGGCTATTGGCTCAGGGTGCACATTAGATGTCTCACAATATGTTTTAATATGGCCTGGTCTGCCACATTTGTAAAAATATCTAACCCAGCATTTCCTCCTAGGTCTATACACAACAGACATGTTCTCAGGTGTCTCATTCCTGTCTCCAGACCCTTCACACCAGTCCTTTAAAATATTGATGAATTTCTCTTGGGAGCTGGTATTTCTCAGCGCCAATCTCGTGGTGTAATCTATATTACTTCTATTTGCCATGGAATACAGGAAATTGATATCATCCTGAGACATTTCTGGGCAGTTGTAAATAGACCTATATAGGGATAGATAATCATTACAAAACTGGATCATCACATTGCCTGAACCTCAACTCTCATAGGGCATCTTCACCCCTAATGTCTTGCCCACCCAAAACACGCTGCAACTCCTTCCTTCTAAATTCTGCACCTCTACAGTCATCATCTATGTGGGCAGAAGTTAACTGCACTGCAAGTGGCCCTGGAAGCCAAGCTTGGAGCAGGGATCTTTGTTATCTAAGTGATACTGCTTCACTACAGCTTCAAATCTATTGGATAAAGTTATGGGTGACTCGCTTATATTACATTCTCCAATAACTTTACACAAATGAAGTCTGTCCTGGATGGTCAAAGCTGGAGGACTATCAGCTACCATGCCTGTTACCTCGCCCCCATCCATATATGAGATTGTACAGAAATTTGGAGCTTCAAATTTGTAAGGGACCGGATGTGCTGCTCTTGGCTGAATAGCTGGGACTTTGCTTTAGACAACTGCCCTTCTAATTCATCAATCACCATCTCCATCTGGTCAATCTTACCCTCTAAAGACAATACATGAGCCCCATGTGAGCAAACCTTCAGCTCATACTTCTCTACCAACTCCACCAGCCCATTGTTTCTTTCTGTCAATTCATCTATTTCTGCCTTTAGATTTCCCAATTCATTACTGGACTCTGTAGAAATTTCAAGAACAGACTCTGCAACCTTGTCTAAATTCTCTTTCATCTGCCTCCTCTCATTCTGCCACTTGGTCTCCTTCTCTTCCGCTATCTCCTTAATTTTCATAAGCAATAACATTTCATTACCTAACTTTTCTTTCTTCCACTTCTTGCTATTCTTTTTACAACCAATGTTACCATTATACTCCTTGCACTGCATCCTCAATGCCATAAACTGATCTCCCAGAGTTCCATCTGCACATGTCTGGTATTTAGCAGAGGCATGCTTCTCCACAAACTTCTCCACAAGTTCCATATTGACCAACAGTAATATACAACAAACAAAACTACCCATACAACCACTCCTACAACAATAGGAAAACCTAGGCCTCACCTGACCAGTATCTTATCTAGAACAATGGTCTCACACAACATATATATTCGGCCTACTCCAATGTAAAACTCACTTCTAAAGACTTAAGATAAGTTACACTTGCTTACTGCTATAACTAATCACTAGCAATAAAATGTAATAACAGTTACACCACACTTGCTAGGATGAGCTTGCAAATAACATAAATGAAGCAATACACTCACCAGGATTTCCTTTGTAACCAAGATTCAGATTCCTCCTTCATTGATCTGCTTTGCTCTTAGAAATTTGGAGCAAAGCAGATTTGTTTACTGTGGATCCTCTGTGGAATTTAAAATCATAGTCCCATCTGGGGTGCCAAATGTAGAAACTGCTTTGTTTTAGGAGCGCCTTACTAAATGACAACTGGATCTTTATAGAGGTTTATAAAGGGGAATCCTAACTAATTAAGGGATAGGGGTAGAAGAAGAAGGGAAAGGGGGGTAGGAAGTGCTCTTTCTCACTCATCATCCTATAGGTAACATATTCAGTGATCCCTCGACATACGATGGCCCCGACATACGATAATTTCAACATGCGATGGCCTCTCAGAGGCCATCGCATGTTGAAGGCAGCATCAACATACAATGTTTTTTTATGTCGGGGCCATCGCATAAACGGCTATCCGGCAGCGCTGACTGCTTCAGCTGCCGCTGGATAGCCGTTTACGGTGCCCCATGAGCTCCGGTGATGGTCACTCACCTGTCCTCGGGGCTCCGGCGCGTCCTCTTCGGGATCCCCTGCATCGTCGGCGCTCTCCATCGACGTCATCACATGGCTGCGCACGCCGTCCCGTCATCCAATAGGTGCGGCGTGTGTAGCGACGTGATGGCGGCGGCGGAGAGCGCGGTTGCCAGGGAAGCAGAGGCCTTGCTGGAGCATCAGGGACACCTCGGGGACGCGGCAACAGTGATGGAAGGTGACATCCCGGGCAGCGGTGATGAGCGGTGATGGTCCGGAGCGGCGGGGACAGGTGAGTAAGCTTTCTCTAACAGTGGTCTACAACCTGCGACCTCCAGATGCTGCAAAACTATAACACCCAGCATGCCTGGACAGCCAACGGCTTATTTGCATTGCAATCAGTCCTTGTCCTTTGACGTCTTCTTGAGTGGGGGGTCCTCTTTGTTGTCCCATAGTGTATTGGCAGCTGTCCATCCAAGCTTCTTTGGGAACCGTACCTTGGTGGGCTGACAGGATGATTACTCCATCACAAATGCGCAGCGCAGTGTCCAACACCACAGGGGCTGTTTTTTTTATGGCTGAAAGCAAATGACTTGTGGTATTGTCCGGGATGGCCCGAGGGTGAGGCTTTCAAATGTGATTGACTGTGCTGTTATATACTGCTAAGTGTCGACATAAGAAAATATACACCAGACAGGATGTTGGTATAACTCTCTCTAATCATACTCGCAGCTGCCACAAAAGAGTTCTGTTTAATCCAGGAAGTAGATTTAGTTTTTACATTTGACAAAGAAGGAGGTTTAGTTATGATGTCAAAAGCAGCATGTTACATTTTGATTGGTTGTTTGATTATTGTGTCCGTATATATTAGCATATCTAGAGTTCATTAATTTCTTGCCAGAAGTTTCTCTTCTGGGAAAATCCAGAGTTCTCTGTTCGTCAGATATTTTGTCTTTTACTCCTTATCTCAGTTGTATCGGCGTCATGGCAAGGCCTCCACGTAGTCACGAGCAAATTGCAAGCTGATATATATGGGTTAAGGGGTAGGGAACAAATATATTTTTCCATCAGCAATGGTATATTAGTATTAGTATATTGATCAGTCATTAGAAACATAAGGGTCATCCCTATCAGTATCAGGTTGTTGAATCAACCATCACTATCTTGCTGGCACCGTACAGCATTGCATCCATGACAGTCCATAGTCTTTTGCATTATCTTCTTTATTGTATTTGAGTCCATCATAAACTAGTGTGGCCAATGTTGACTTCCAACAGTGTATGCTTTTGTAACTGCCATGCATACCTGCCTCTTGCAAGTAAAGTCTTTGTTCAACATTGAAATACTCGCTATTCCATCTCCTTGAGCAAAGAGGTCACCATAATCCCCCTTGCCTTTCCATCACTAACCTGTAGAGGTTAACAACAGGACTGTAGCTCCAATGAGGCAAGTGAGGTGATCACCTCAGGTGCTCTGTTGCAAGGGGGCGCAGCGGGCAGGGCTGCATTGGCCCTGGCCACTGCACCTGCTTGCACAGAGAGTCCAGTACACATTACACTGAGGCATTGATTCCCAACAGGGTGCCAGGACACTCTGGTGGGAAATATGGCGCTAAAATGTTTGGATTTTCCTGCCCAGGCCTGCGCACCAGTAAATCACAGGCGTGCAAACCGGACGGGAGGGAAGTTTGTGTGCAGTGCGGGGACGGGTGATGCTGCAGTTCCAATCCTCGTGTATCCTCCCTCTCCTGTGGAGCAGCTCTGGACTCTGGATTCTCCCTGGTCCCAGAGCAGAATGATGGGGATGGAGGGAAGGAGCAGGGGCAGTGCTGACAGAGGCCTACTCAGCTTCAGGTACTGAACCCCTTCCCTTCTGTCATCTCTCTACACCCCTTGACACCCCTGTACATCCCTCTGTCACCCTTTTGTCACCCCTGTCATACCTTTACACCTCTGTTACCCCTGTATGCCCCTCTGTCACCCACTGTCACCCACTGTCACCAATGTACACCCCTCTACACCTCTGTCATCCATGTACACCCCTCTATCACATCTCTACACCCCTCTGACACTCCTGTACATCCCTCTAAAACCCATGGGCACCCCATCTGTTTCCAGTGCAGTAGCTTCTGTGGTGGCCCAGTACGGGAGGTGTTACCCCGTGCTCCTGCTGTCCTGTCAGACAGCCTCCTTCAGTGTCCCCAAGGCCCCATGCATTTGTTTCCCCATTGTAAATATGTTTTACCATGTAAAGTGTTATAAAATGTAATGTTGCTTTAAGAGCTATACCATGTGATATGTCACGTGATTGTTACCCAGGAGGTACCAGTGACCAGGTGATCCCAAGAGTGACCTATGGGCTCCCCGCTAGTCTCCCCCATATAAGCCCTGGGTGGAGCTAGCTTCTCTCTCTTTGAGCTCTGCTCTTCTGCTAAGCTGAGGTCCAGTGCAGTCGTGCCTAGTGTGTGTGTTCAGAGTGTTGGAGACCTCAGCGTCAAGTCCTTCAGCCACCATGAAGTCAAGTAAGATAAAGTCCCAGCTTATGAGTAGTGTTGCTCGCGAATATTCGCAATGCAAATTTTATTCGCGAATATCGCATATTCGCGAATTCACGAATATTTGCGAATATAGCACTATATATTCGTAATTACGAATATTTATTTTTTATTTTTATTTTTTTCACAGTACACATCACAGTGATCATCCCTCTCTGCTTCCAGCTTGTGTGGTCTAAAGAAGGCTCTAATACTACTGTGTGAGACTGGCGTCCGAATTTTCGCATATGGGCAAATTTGCCTATGCGAATTTTCGCTTATGCAAATTTTGCATATGCTAATTTTCGCACATGCGAATCTTTGTTTATGCTAATTTTAGCATATGCTAATTTTCGCATATGCGATTTTTTCGCATATGCGCAAATATTGCGCGAATATTACGAATATGCGAATTTTGCGAATATATGAGGAATATTCATCCATATATTCGCGAAATATCGCAAATTTGAATATGGCCTATGCTGCTTAACACTACTTATGAGTCAAGTCAGTCCCTGTCAAGTCAGCGTAGTCTGCATTCAATTGTTCAGTCCTACTACAAGTCCCAGCAAGCCCTTAAGGTCTCTGCATTACTAGTCACCTCCTTAGGCCCTGGCTGAACTGTATTGACTTTACACACTGTCTACCCCCAGTAAAGCTACCGTGTCCGTAACTTGGCCTCGGAGTCTTTATTGCCCACCTGCCTAGCCCAGGATTCCGCGGTATACCTTCGGGTGGTTATAGGCTAAACAACACCCTGGCATCATGAATACAAGGGGTTAATGCCATCTGCCCCTAGGGTAACAATATCTGCCCTGCACCACACCCTGCAAGGGGGCACATCGGCTAAGGATGTCCAGCACAGAGAGGCCAGAAGGGGTGCCAGGACACTCCAGTGGGAAAGATGACACAAAAATGTTGTTGAATTTTCCATCCCTGGGCCTGCAGTGCTTTCAGTGAGTCACAGGCATGCAGGCCGGGTGGAAGAGACATCTGTGTGCACTACCGGGATGGAATGCTGCAGCTCTGATCCCCATGTATCCCCCTTCTCCTGTGAAGCAGCTGTGGATGGAGGGAAGGAGCAGGGGTGGTGCTGACAGAGGCCTACTCAGCTTCAGGTATTGCACCCCCACCCTTCTCTCACTCCTCTACACCTCTCTGTTACCCCTCATAACCTTTCTGTAACCCCTGGACATCCCTCTGTTATCCTGTACACCCACCTGTCACCCCTCTACACCCCTCTGTCACCTATGTACACCCCTCTGTATTCGGTAAGGGTGTCCCGCTAATTTTTTTTTTTTTCAAGGGGTGCCCCAAGCCAAAATTTTTTGTTCTCGCCTCAGGAACAAAAAGAGCTAGCTACAGCTCTGGTTAACAACACTACACCATCCTTCCTATTTCCCTCTTTCAATCCATCAACATATTTGCCTATGTGTCCACTAGCACTTTATGCGGAATAGTGGTCTGCTGCTTGGGATTGAAAGCAAATCTATTTGGCTCATGTACATTTTGATGCAATCCCCTGCAGCAGCCTCATTAATATACATATAGTAAAAGTATTATATATTCTCACAATCAGATTATGTGCATGTCTTCAAGAGTATTATATATTCAAAGTAATGAGCCAAGCTGCCCTGGGTCCGCATATAACAGTATAGAAATTCTCTCATTTAATTGCCGCCTTTTTCACAGATCCCCAGCAACAAGCCAATACAGACTGGCACAACAGGGGGCACTCTAAGATCCAGCAGTAGTAGCCGCCCTGCTTGTTGGCAGTTTTTGGTACAAGAAGAATTTTTTTTGTTTTATTCACACAAAGTGAGAACAGACTAAAGAAATAAGTGAAGATGACATAAAAAATTATGGGGGCAATAAGTGGGCATCTTAAGACTGTCTAGTTTTAGTTTGCACCTTCTATAAGTTGGCCACACTTTGGCACACTTGTGACATACCATCTTTCCACAGATTTACCGTCCCTTAGGCTATGTTTAGAGATGAGCGAATTTTTGGAAAAATTTGATTCGGGCGATTCACTGAATTTTCCCCCAAAATTTGGTTAGGTCCGACTTTATTTGCGGCGAATCGCTATTAAAAACGGCTATTTCTGGCCTACAGAGGGGCTCA